>NC_056727.1:443954402-444027337 GCF_019279795.1 Protopterus annectens
GGCCTTTCAGATGATTCAGAGTCTTGACTGAAGACATTCAGGATTTTCCTACTTATTCTGATTCTGATGCAGAGGATTCCACTCCTTCTGCTTCTCCTCCAGAAGATTTTTCCTTCTCAGAAACACTTCATTCTATGAGGAGCATTTTAAATGGGAAGGTCAGGATTTCTCTGATTCACGGAAGAGGCTTAGGAGTTCTTGTTTTACCACAACATAGGCCCTTGGCTTTACCTCCTGTTTTGGATGTTGTGCAAGATGTTTTCTGAGGCTTCCCTTAATCCAGATTCTTTGCCTCCTGCCAGTTAAACCGGACAGGTATTACAGAGTACCTGAGGCTCATAAATATCTGTATAAGAGTCCTAGGGCAGACCCAGAAACTATTAGCCAGGGACCTAAGGGTGTCAGGGCTTCTGTTGTAAAGAATCCAGTTCCTATGGATAAAGAAGCTAGAGCTTTGGATAGATGGGGTAAAAAGGTGTATACCTCTTCTACTTTAGCAATGAGGGCTTTGAATTGCCAGTTTCATATGTTAAAGTATCAGAATTTCCTCCTTACTCAACTAAAATCTAAAGTGGATGCTTTGGCAGAGGGCATTGAGTGTAAGGAATTACAGGATTTGGTACATGTCTCTGAACAGGTGGGTAAGCATTCTTTGCAGTGTGGTTTTGATGCTTTACAGGCTTCTTCCAGGGTGGCTGCCACTGGTTCAGTTCTTCGCAGGCACGCCTGGCTTAAGGATCAGAATTTGTCAGAGCATGTTAAAACTAGAATTTTGGATGCTCCTTTACAGTCTGAAGTTTTATTTGGTCCCCCTGTGGAGCCTTGTCTTAAAAAAGATGGAAGACAAGGCTAAGTCTATGCAGACTGTTAAAGACTTCTTGCAGGTGCAGCCTCCAAAGTTTAGTAGGAATTGGCCTACTAAGGGGTGGGCGTATCCTTCTTCTGATTCTCAGTCTAGAGGTAGATCTAGACGTGGTAGGGGCAGAGCTCGGAGTTCTTTCAGGCCTAGAACATGGAGTTCACCTGCACAATCTTCAGGTGAGGGCAGGGGCCAGTCCTTTCGTAAACAGGCCCAATGACCTGCATTTTCAGCTGCCAGATTCTTCTTGCCTGGCAGCTCCTTTGGGAGGAAAGTTAGCACTCTTCAAGCAAAACTGGCTTTTAGTCACCCAGGACAAATGGGTATTGGACATTATAAACCGAGGCTACAAGTTTTATTTCCATACATTGCCTCCTTACAAAGGTATGCCAAACGTTCCTCCTCAACAAAGGGTAGAGGCTTACAAGCTGATTTCTTTACTTCTTCAAATGGGAGCCATACAGCCGGTCCCTCTGTCAGAAGTGGGCCTAGGTTTTTATTCTCGCCTGTTTCTAGTACCAAAGAAAGGGAACACGTGGAGACCGATTTTGGATTTATCTATCCTCAACACATTCCTGGACATTCCAAAGTTCAAAATGTTGACGTTGCAACAGCTTTTACCTCTGTTGGGCAAAGATCACTGGATGGTAACTCTGGATCTCAAAGAGGCTTATCTTCATGTTCCTATCAGGCCCAGTTGCAGGAGGTACCTGCGTTTTCGGGCTGGGACTTTACATGATCAGTTCTCTGCATTGCCCTTTGGCTTATCTACTGCGCCCAGGGTGTTGACAAAGGTTCTGGCTCCAGTGATAGCCTTCTTCAGGTTAAGAGGAATACAAATTTATCTTTATTTGGACGATTGCCTGATTCTTGCTCAAGACAAGTACGAACTTCTTCATCATCTACAGTATGTGATGGCAGTGTTAAGGTGCCTAGGGTATTCTGTGAACGAAACAAAGTCCAGTCTAGTACCCTCTCAGGAACTGTGCTTTCTGGGTGTGAGACTGAATACAGCTTCCCAGATGGCTTTTTTGACCCCGGACAAACAAAAGAACCTTACTCTTTACTTCCATCAATTGTCTCTACGGTCCAGGCTGACTGCAAGGACAGTCCTTCAAGCCTTGGGGTTCATGGCATCTTGTATCCTGGTGCTTCCCAATGCCAAACTGCATATGAGGAAGCTCCAATGGTATCTCAAGAGCGTATGGACACAACACTGCCAAGATCTGGACACTGTCATTCAAATAATACCTTGCATTCAAAAGGAATTTTTGTGGTGGGCTCAGGAATGTCACCTAAACAAGGGACTCTCTGTGACCCGACCAGAGAGTCAGATTCTAACGACAGATGCCTCGGACAAGGCTTGGGAGCACACCTCAATGGAAAATGGGTTCAAGACACGTTGCCTGCCAGACTTCAACATTTGCATATCAACTTGAAGGAGATGTTAGCAGTCCAATTTGCATTGATGGCTTTCAAAGATTTACTTCACCCAGGGCAAGTGTTGATTCAAACAGACAACACAACTGTCATGTGGTACATCAACAAGCAAGGGGGAACACATTCGTACCCTCTTTGCAGACAAGCGATGATTTTGTGGGAGACTGCTCTGTTTACACCTCAATCTTCAGGCAAGGTTTCTACCAGGAACACAGAACTCCTTAGCAGATGTGTTGAGCAGACAGATAGTGGATCCCCACGAGTGGAAATTGGATCCTCATGTATTTCGAAGGTTGACAGTGTTATGGGGAACTCCAGAGATAGATCTGTTCGCTTCTCCACTAAATTTCCAGTTGCCAAAGTTTTGCACAAAAATGTTTCATCCCACAGCTTGGAAGGTGGATGCTCTATCCTTCAGTTGGAGCAATCTTCACGTCTATGCCTTTCCACCTCTGCCTCTCCTCCCAAAGGTACTCTTGAAGGCCAGACAAGACAAGCCATCCATGATTCTGATAGCTCCAGATTGGCCGCGACAGCACTGGTACCCTCTGCTGAGAAGTTTAGTACGGGAGCCTCCATGGCCTTTGCCTTCGATTCCGCACCTTTTGTCACAGGAGGGCAATCATTTCCTCAATGTCAGGATTCAGTCCTGCATCTAACAGCCTGGCATATTCTGTTCTAGACCCTGGAGGGTCTCAGCTTCCACAACAAGTTTTAAATGTTATTTTGGAGGCCAGAAGGCCTAGTACAAGGAAAGTTTACGCTGATAAATGGAGGAGGTTTTTGTTTGGAGCAAAGCAAAGGACTTTGATGTTTCCAAGCCTGATTTAAGTGTTTCTCTTCAATACCTTACAGATTTATTAGACAAGGGTTTGTCTTTCTCCTCTATAAAGGTTCATGCTGCAGCCATTTCTGCTCACTATGACTGTGACCCTCCTTTGTTCTCTCATCCTTTGTTTAAGCAATTTCTTAGAGGGCAAAGAACATAAGACCCCCACGTAGAGCTCCTACTCCTGCCTGGGATCTCAATTTTGTGTTGGAAAAACTTACTTTACCTCCTTTTTGAGCCTGCAGCTACTGCCGAATTGAAGTTTTGTCCTGGAAGACTGCTTTTTTGTTGGCCATCACGTCTGCAAGAAGGGTTTCTGAATTACAGGCCCTTATGGCAGTTGAACCCTTCCTAATTTTTCATAAGGATAGGGTATCTTTACGTACTAATCCTACTTTTATGCCTAAGGTGGTTTCTAGTGTGGCCTTGAACCAAACTATTCATTTGCCTACTTTTTATGCAGATCCCCAAAATAAAGGGGAGAAGATTTTGCACACTTTGGATATTCACAGGCAGTTGCGTTATTATTTGAGCAGAACTACAGGGTTCAGACAGTCTCAGCAGTTGTTTGTTTCTTTTGCCTTGGGTTCTCAGGGAAAGCCTGTTTCTAAACAAACTATTTCTAAGTGGATTGGTTTTTGCATTGCTTTCTGTTATTCCCATCATGGTAAGGAGATTCCGCCTGGAATCAGGCCTCATTCCACTAGGGCTACTGCTACCTCTACAGCCTTTTTAAGGGGGGTGGCTACTAAGGATATTTTGGAAGCAGCTACTTGGAGTTCAGTGCATACTTTTTGTAAACATTACCACCTTCCTCTTTATTCTAAATCTAGGGCTGGATTTGCCACTGCAATATTACAGGGCATTTTGGCAGCTCCTAATGCTTTATGATTTTGCCAACCTCCCTTTACCTCTGCTTTGGGATTCTACCCATATGTAAGGACTGCAGCAATGTGAGATGAAGAACATAGTACAGTTTTGTACCTACCATAAATGTAGATGTTCAAGATCCACATTGCTGCAGTCCAATAACTCCCTCCTTCCCCTCTATAGTTTGGAATGGTTGTATGGTTTGGGTGGTAGCTGTGATTTGTACATATTTTGTTTTTTGGGAAGTATTTTGTTTTTGGCTGTGGGCTTTCTTTTTAGGGCCTTCTGACATCTGGGGCAAGAAAAGACTGAGGATATGACGTCGGTCATGCGCTCTTATACCCTGACGCTCTGATGTCAGTTCTGAGCGCCCTTGACCGACGTCCACCTAATACTTTGGTATTCGGGCCGACCGAGGACACCGGACTACCCATATGTAAGGACTGCAGCAATGTGGATCTTCGAACATCTACATTTATGGTAGGTACAAAACTGTACTTTGTGGGGACTCAAACCATGAATACCTGCTCTTCAGCCAACATCTCTACCGCTACGCTATTGCTTCTTGGCTTACTTTGCATATTTAGTTCTTATATGCTTTCCCACTGACTGCTAACTGTAGCTGCTGCAGACGCCAGCAAACAAGCGCACTCACAGTTAAACATCTTTACAATTATGTGATGTTCATTTGTACATTTTATGTTCGTAGTCTGTGGGGACATGTGTTGTGTTTATTCACATTTCCATGGACTCTGTCATGGGTGTTTGCTTTGGGCACTTTTACTCTTCTGGGGGCATGTCCGCTTACAGGGCTCAGCCTACGGACACGCCCCCTACTGTCTTACACAGACCGTGTTAGCCTTAGGTGTGATTCAGCATGCTTTCATGAATATGCAGAGCATGCTGACATCACTCCGTTTAACTGCAGCCTCCGTGTATGAGTTATAACTCTTACACGGAGGCTTGTGAATCCTGCTCAGAGTATTAAACACAGTACCTGACATGGGTATTGTAGACAAACTCACAAAATTAAGTATAAACCTACACAACAGAAACAAAAACAAAAACCTTTGCAGGCAAAAAGCCGAGGTACCAGATTTGTCTTTATAATTACTGCACAGATTAAACAGTTATCTAACTCTGTTCAGCTTTGTTGTTTTTGTTTGTAAACCTACACATCACCTGCTGGATAGCTAGCTGACTCCAAGATAGCACTCAAGAACTTAGAATAAAGGGAGTCTACCTCTTCAAAAGACAGTCACTTATGGTGTTACTTATGGTGTTCCTCAAGGCTCTGGTTGACCGAGTTTTTTTTTTTTTTTTTTTAGTAAGAAGCGTCTTCATTAAATTATCACATATGACATAGGCAATCTTACATTTATGTAAATAAAAAAATCACATTGACACAATTCTAGTTATAAATATTATGCATTGCAAACTATGTTGAAACAATTGTAGTTGCAAACATTATACATCACTTGTAATCTGTCCAGTCATTGTCAGTTATACATTATGTAGCTGATTCAAATCCTGCCTTCATTTAAATCTTGTTCCTCCTCTGCATGTATTGTTACCACAATTTGCATATGAAAAAATGGGATTTGCTCCTACCCTTTTCTGCAGACGCCAACTCCAGTTGTTTATCTCTACTATATTTGCTACTTCTAGTAAAGTTGGTTTAGACTTTGATTTCTATTTTCTAGTAACTGCTTTTTTTTGGCAGCCACCATAATTAGAGTCCGCACAGCCTTGCTATGTCTTGGCAATTCCCGATTGTGTATCATAGCTCAAAAAAAATAATTTCTTTAGTTAACACCAATTTGCTCACCCAGTATCTCTAACAAAGCAGTATGCAGGGAATCTTTAAAGTTTGCCAACTCATTACACTCCCTGAAAATATGTTGCAAGTTACCTCATTCTTCCCATCACACCTCCAACATCTGCTGTCTGCCTGAGGAAAAATTATTTGTTGTCTACCCGAGGTATAAAAATACCTATTTAACGACTTCCAAGCAAAGATCCTAAATCTTCTAGACTTTGCATATTTGGGAGACATAAATATTAACCCCCCGTTGTTTCTTCATACATTGCTTATCCATTCTGTCATCCCATACCTTTCTCACCTCCTCTGATTTGATTTTTTTAATTATGCAATATTTTATATGTTCTACTAATTATTCCTTTTTTAATGGCAGCATCTGTTCTAGATTCTGATAAAAACTGTACCAATGCAGGTCTTTCTTTTAGGACCCCCCTATTTCTTTCTCTTTGCCTGCCTTATTAAGGATTGATATCCGAGAATAGGCAGTCTCTTACCTGCAGTCCAAATAAATTCTTGGCATCTTCCCATTCTATTACCTTTCCCTCTCAAGTTGTTTGCTCCCATTGCCTTAGTCTCCTTTGCCAGTTTTCTGCAATAAATTCCAGCCCCCTCTAGCCTATTTTCTGTATCCCTAATTGCAGTCATCCATATCGGTAGAATCTCCTTTCTCCTTTCCAATGTTGACTTAGTTCTTAGAATACTTTCTGCTCCTTTTATGAATAATCTTCTCTGTGATTATTATTTTCCTTAAAGGTATGTATCCAAAAATCCCAGTCTGTCTTTGTTTCTTGAGCACCCCCCACACCAGTTCATCATCATGAATTTCCACTTTGAATTATAGTTTTCTGTTTGTGCTATGTATAGGAGCCTTGATTGTGTTACTCTGTAATCCCCCTTCAAATTGGGTAATTCCAATCTGCGTTGTTCTGTTGGAATAATCAGTTTGTCCCACTTGACTGTTGCCGTCTTCCCCTCCAAAGTAAAATCCTTCAGCTCTTTATTAATTGCTATCCACAAATTCCCCTCTGGTTGATAAAAATATGCCTGACCTGTGTATACGACTACAGGGACTAAAAACATTTAAGTGCTTGCATCTTACTATTGATATCCATATAACAGAGCTTCTATTTTCTCCGTTTATTGTATTATCTTTTGCTTACTCTTTTCCTATATATCCTTAGCTGCCACACTGGAATCATTTTTAAACCATACTCAATTTTATCATGTCCCCATAAAAATGGATATTGCTGAACCAATTCATGTGAGGGTACATAATTTACAGCTATTGCCTTTTGTTTTATCTGCATTAGTTTTGTATCCCAAAAAGATTTGAAACTGTCTGAAAATGTTCCACAACGCTGTAATGTCCCTTTCTGTTTTTTGTCAGGTATAAAATATCATCTGCAAATAGAGCCTAGGACCCCACCCACGTTAATTTTGACCTCCGAGCCATCATATATCCTCCTAGTCAACCTTATAATGTTATCAGGAACTGCAAATGCTTCCATTGTCCTGCTCATAAAAGTCCCAGCTTATTCTGTAAAATGCTTTCTTTGCATCAAGACCTACCAGTAACAGTGGTATTGTTTTACATTCTGCTCCCTCTGGGATCATCAGTGTTATTTTAATGTTGTCAAATGTTTGCTTCCCCTCCACGTAACCACATTTGTCCTCATCTATCAATGTTGGCATCACTTTTGCCATTCTTTTAGCCATTGCAGACATAAACACTTTATAATTATGGATAAGTATTGAAATGGTCCTGTATGAATCTGGATCTGATGGATCTTTACCCTCTTTTAAGTATTACAGCTGCAACTGCTTTCTTCTAGGATGTTGGTACTTTTCTTCTTGAAATACTGTTAAACAAAACCTACCAGATCTTTCAGTTTTTTTTCCCCTCCTAGCTTCCAAACTTCCACTGGAATACCATCTCTTCCTGCTGGGGAGCGTCCTGTAGATTGGTTATACATTACCATTTTTATCTTGTCTCCTATCCTAACTGTTAATTGAGCATTCTGTACCTCTAACCTTAGCATATTTAATTCTTCAGTAAACATTTCCATTTGTACCTTTTCTTGATTTCCATATTTCTCTGCTTTATACAGTTTTTCATAAAACTTCCAAAAATATTTCTAATACTTCTATAAGATCTTTTTGTTACCTTCCTTTTTATAGGCTCCCTGATCTTTGCTACAGCCTTTTCTACTTTCTGTTGTCTGAGTCATCGTGCTAATGGTTTTTGTGCTGTAGATTTACTATTAAAAACAATTGCTTAACAGCAGTCTTTCTAAACTCATGCATATTACCCAGGTAATCCTTTATTTTCTGTTTAGCATTCTGCAGTTGCTCTTCATCATGTTCTGCGAGAGTCCCCCTATTTTGCAATACTTTGTCAGTCCCTCTAATTCTTATTACTTCTTAACCATATCTCCCATTCTTTCATATCCACCGTATTTTTAAACTCCACTTTGATTTTATCCCACTCCCTAGCTATATTTTCAGAGGAAATTTCTATCTTCTCTAATAGCTTCTGAATGATTTCCACTCCCTATTTTTTAAATTCCTTCTGAGCTCCCAGACACATCTTCACTATTGCAGATTAAATTCCAGTCCCCACCTACAAGTAATATTTCTTGCTGAAAGCTGTTAATTACTCCCAGAATTTTCATAAGCTTCATTATAGCAGTTTTCAGTGGAATATAATCCTCCTCACTTGCCAATAGTCCCTTAGTACTACAAATCTACCATTATTATCTGTTTTATTCCTTTCTGTTAATATTGGAGTGCCACTTGCAGTTAATAGAAGTACTCCTCTTTTACTTGCCCCAGGTATTCTGCTGAATAACCCTCCTGGAAACCTTTCTTTATCAAATTCATGTGTTCCGTTCTTTCCAAGTGCGTCTCCTGTAACATAGCTGTTTGCACTCTACATTTTTTTTATATAGTTCAATACTTTTTCTTTTTCATATTTATCTATGAGACCATTGATGTTTAAAGACATTAAAGAAAGTTTTTGTGTTAAATATCTAGTTCCAGCTTTTGTGTTACATGCATATAGTGCTTGGCAGGTTGATTTTTATACAGTTGTTTCTTGTCATTTCCACTTGATCTTATGTCATATCCTACAAAGCCTTTTGATCTGAAGTAGTTAACTTAATTTGGTCATCAACCTGTGGGTATCGGATCCGACCTGGATCCGAGCCGGCAGCTTTCCAAGATAGAGATCCGAGCTCCAAGCTCCTCCCCCTTGCCCGTAATACCCTGCTACCTCCTTCCAATCCTCAGATCTCGTTTGCCGCGGCTTTGTCAAGCACGCGTTTTCGAGCTCCTAACGTTTCAGGCGATTTGTAAGTGGTTTTTGCCTAAAATCCCTATTAGTTTTTAGTGTGTATGGTTAGTTTAATTTTATAGTTTAAATCCCTGAGAGTTACTCCCTCGTAGTTTAAATCCTAGTAGGCCCCTCCTTTCCCTTGGGTGTTTGTGTGGGCGTGTGTTTGTTTTTTTTTTTGTTTAAAAACCATGGCCGAGGCCCCAAAGGCCATCTATTCTAAGTGCACTGAGTGTGGCCATAAGCTATCCCCAGCGGATGGCCACACTCAGTTTGTCCTTTGCCTGAAGGTACCACATTTGACCTCGGGCTGCCAGATTTGCGCAGCCTTTAACCCCCGGGCCCTGAGGGATAGGAGGAATAATCTGATTCTGGAGGGTCTCCTACCCACGGAGTTGGCTTCTTCCGCATCTCCCTCGGTGGCTACAGCCGCGGCTGCTTGGCCTGCTGTCCCCCCCTCCCCTGGCTGGGACTCAATCTCCCACTTCTTCCCAGGGAGAGAGGGACTCTAAAAAAGAGAAGGGAGAGAGAGAGAGAGGGAGAAAGAGAGGCACAGAAGCCACAAGCGGCGGGCCGACTCAGCCCCCTCGGCCTCGCCTGTCAAGCTGCTCTCCTCACCCCAGAAGGTCTCTGGGCCTTCCTCCCCTCGGCTCCGTTTTCCACGCTTCTCCCCGGAGCCGGAGGAGGAGGCCTAACCATCTTCAAGGTCGTCATGGCGGCCTCTTCTAGGTCAACCCATAGCCTCTCCGTTGATACAGTTCGGATGATGTGTCATTTTCTCCAAACCCAACTGCAGATGGGAGTGCTGCTGCCCCCCCCCTCTGGGGGGGGGGGGAGTTCAGCCCCACTTTTTGCTCCGATCCACTATCGGGTTTCGTATCCTTTGGATCCGAGGAGTCTCTGAGTCAGGGAGTCGGCGCCGATGGTTATTGCTACCTCGATGCCGGCCACACCCTTGAGTTTGTCTGATCCCTTTTTGGATCCGAACTCTCGGGGCCGTGCGTCTGATCTGAGGGGGCCAGTGTGTCTTTGGCTGCGTTTCGGTCAGAGCACACTTCCCTCTCGGGTCCGAGCACTTCGGCTCTGCTGATCCTCGCCCTGGATCCGCAGGTGTTAACCACAGAGCCTAGAGAGATTGGTTCACCCTCAGCTTTCGAAGTGGTGGAGAGGGTTCTCTCGAGAGGCTCGAGACACCCTACTCTTTCTTCGGGATCCGCCCCCACTCACTTGCAGCTGGGCTTGCCTTCCATCGTCCAGTTCCAGGGACAGCCTGCGTTGACGCCCCAGCCCGTTTCACTGGCGGAACGTGACCCTGTTGGTGAGTCCTCCTCGGACAGCCCCACCGAGGAGATCCTCACAAACGTAAGTGTAAGAGGAGGCAATTGGACTCCCATGAGTCCCTCACGGAGGACACCGATATGGAGGAAGGGGAAGGTTCCCACAGGGCACCCCCCCCCCGAAGACATCTCCTTCGGAGACATTATGGAAATGCTTCGCCAAAAAGGGGGGGGTGGTCAGCCCAAAAACCTTCCTCTGATGAGTCTATGTTCCTGGAGGCATTCTATGCAGGCTCGTCTACCACTTGGGTGTCCCCCCACCCCCCTCCCGGCCGACCCCCTGGTTGACCTCATCACTACCAGGGCGTGGAAGGAACCGGACACTGTAGAGCCAATCCCCAGGAGGCCAGATAGGATTCTTAGCCCCCCCTGCGGATAGGACTGCTTGGAGTAAGGGTTCCCCGGTAGATGCCATGGTGGTGGCGGCAGCCACCAAGAAGGAACTTGCCCAGGGTAGTTCTCGGTCCATCTTCTTGATAAGGAGTCTCGGATGATGGATCGTATCGGGAAGCGGATGTTTGCTTCAGCTACCTTTTCCATAAGGGCCGCTGAATTATTTGGCCCATGTAATTAGACTTCAGCGGGATCTGGTGAAAGAATACGCTGAGTCTCCCCCGGAGTCCATGTCGGCCGAGGACAAATGGACTTTCTTGGCTCGCATGGCCACACTAAAAATCCGTTTCAAATACGTCTATGCGGTTACTTTCCCATGCCATGGAAGGGGCCGCTAGAACCAGCGGGTCCGGCATCGCCTTAAGGCGTCGCACCTGGCTCCGGCTGACTTTTCGGAACCGTTCAAGGCGTCCTTCGCGAACGTACCCTTCGGTTCTACCTTGTTCGGGAAGACCGTCCATGACACATTGGTTCAGAGCGAAAAAAGACGGGAAGACACTTGTCTGCCGTCGGAATCCGCTTCTCGGCTCCTCAAAGGTCCTTTTCCAGGAACCAGCGAGGACAAAAGAAGATGTGGTTCCGGATGTCTCAGCAGTCCCGTTAAGCTCCGGGCCCTAAGTCCTTCAGAGGCAGAGGGGGACAAGGTGGGTACCGGCCCAGAGGCAGAGGGGGGCCGAAAAATTTTGGGTCTCGGGGAATCTTTTTCTGACCGACCCACGCAGCAGCCCTGAGGGGTTGCCGGACTGCTCCTCTCTCTGGAGGCAGTTGGGGGGCATTTTTCAAAGCACCAGGTTCAATGGGAGTCCATCACAACAGATCGCTGGCTGCTTCCAATAATATCGAGAGGTTACTTGATCCCCTTCATAAACCAACCTCCTCAGTCGAGGCACCTCCCCAATGTACCACCCAGTCAGAGGGAGGCTGCAGCTTTAGAGATAAAAAAATCTCCTAGAAAAAAGAGCCATCCAGCACATTCCCCCCCCCAGGCCAGTCCGGATTAGGCAATTACTCCAGGTTCTTTTTGGTGCCAAAGAAGACTGGGGACTTCAACAATGAACCTCTTCATTGCCAAGGAGAAATTCCGGATGGTCACGCTTCAGTCCATCCTGCCCCTTTTGCAGAAGGACTGGATGTGCTCCATAGACCTCAAGGATGCGTACTATCACATTCTCATGGACTGGTGATCCAGGAGGTTCCTCCGCTTTCGGCTAGGGGCCAGTCATTACCAGTTCAGGGTCCTACCCTTTGGCCTCACCACAGCCCCCAGGGTGTTCCCCAAGGTCATGGCACTTGTAGCTGCCCACCTGAGACTTCAGGGAATACAGGTTTTTCCTTACCTAGACGACTGCCTCCTTACCTCCCCCACCAGGCATCTACTCTGTTTAGCCAGGGATTGCTTCCTACTACTAGCGTCCCAATTGGGGATCACCATAAACTTCAAGAAGTCAACCCTTCAACCAGTTCAAGTCTTGGAGTTCATAGGGGCCAGAATAGACACGCTTCAGACCAAGGCCTTCTTGACATCAGACAGAGTTCGCAGTTTGACCTTACACGTTTTAACCCTTTTTCAGTCACCTGCCCCGTCAGCGGAGTTGGTCCTGAGAGCTTTAGGGTCCATGACAGCAGCAGTCAATCTTGCGCCCTTAGCTCGCTTGCACATGAGGGTTCTCCAGTGGACTTTGCAGGTTCAGTGGTCCATCCTTCACCACCCGTTGAACTTACCGATTCCTATCAGCAGAGTATACAGAAATTCCATCATGTAGTGGCTCTAATCTCAAGAGCTTCGGGAAGGACGACCGTTTGTTATGCCACAACCCCAAGCCACGGTGACCACGGATGCTTCCCGCCTTGGGTGGGGGGGGGCAATATGCGGGCAGAACTGTCGAAGGTATGTGGACTCAGAGACCATTCTGCATATAAATGTTCTGGAGAGGAGGGCGATGCTTCTAGCGTTGCAAGCCCTTCATGCCTTTCTCCCTCCAGGGACTATTGCAATTCAGTCAGACAACATGTCAGTGGTCTGGTACATCAACAAACAGGGGGGAACCAGGTCTTACCCTCTTTACCGAGAGGCCATGAGAGTTTGGGATTGGGTGATATCCACCAACCGTTTTCTGTTCGCAACGCACATTCCGGGTCGGTCCATCATCCTAACGGACAAACTGTGTCGAACTATCCTCTCGCCCTACGAGTGGTCTCTGAATCCTTTAGTAGCGAAACAGATCTTCTGCAAGTGGGGTCAGCCTTGCTGTGATCTCTTCGCGTTGCCTTCCAACGCGAAGTGCAGTGAGTTTTTCGCCCTAATCCCCCCTCCGGGGGGAAGCCCCATAGCTCTAGTCCATGCTTGGCCACCCGGTCTTCTTTATGCTTATCCTCCTCTTCCGTTGATGACAAAATTCTTACAGAAAGCTCGTCGGTTGGGAAACAAAATTGTCCTCATAGCCCCATTCTGGCCTCGTCATGACTGGTTCCCATGCCTACGGTCTCATCTTATAGCTCCTCTCTGGATCTTGGATCCCATCCCGGATCTGTTGGATTGACACCCTTGAATCTGGTCGATCTTAAGCTCTCAGCTTGGTTGATCCAGTTCCATTAGTTGCTAAGATTCCCCAGTATCTCGTCTGCAGTTAGATCTATCCTGGTAGTGGCGCATAAGCCTTCTACCAGGAAGGTTTACAATAGTAAATGGAAGCGGTTTTCCATTTGGGTGTCTCATAGGAATTTGGACCCTTTCAACTGCTCCCATTCCAGCAGTGCTGTATTTTCTATCTCATATTTTTCAGCAAGGGGCCAGTTCTTCTACTGTAAAGGTTCAAATGGCTGCCATGTCCCATTTTCACATTGGAGACCATCTCAATCCCCTCGCTTCCACCAAGATTTCGAAGACCTTTCTGAAAGGTACGTTCCTCTTGAGACCTCCTATTAGGAACTCCGTCTCTCCATGGGATCTAACTTTGGTCCTTCAGGCTCTGACTGGACCACCTTTTGAGCCTGCAGCTTCTGTTGATTTGAAATTCTTGTTCTGGAAAACTGCCTTTTTGGTAGCTATTACCTCAGCTAAAAGGGTGTCTGAGCTTCAGGCCCTCTGTGTTAAGCCCCCTTATCTCGTATTCCATAAGGACAGGGTCTCTCTCTGGACTAACCCATCTTTCCTACCCAAAGTGGCCTCCGAGGCGAACATCAATCAGTCAATTAATCTCCCAGTTTTTTTCCCTAACTATCAAAACAAAGGGGAGTACAAAGTTCGTTTCTTAGATGTTCATAGACAGTTACGCTTTTATTTACACAGAACAGCTGCCTTCCGCAAGTCTGATCAGCTCTTTGTTTCCTTTGCAAAAACTTCTTTGGTAAGCCAGTTTCGAAGGTGACTCTGGCCAGATGGGTTTCTAATTGCATTCTGCTCACATACAAACTATCTGGCCTGCCAGAGCCTATAGGGGTTCATGCTCGTTCTACTCGCTCTATGGCTGCATCTGCTGCATTCTGGTCTAGAGTACCCTTGGATGACATTTGCTGTGTGGCTACTTGGGCATCCTCTCATACCTTTATCTCTCACTATAAATTGGCTTTAGTGTTCAGAGGAAGGGCGGCTTTTGGCTCTGCAGTGCTCCGGAATATCCTTCCTTGAGGACCTCCCAAGTTTTTTGGTAGCTGGGGACTTTGTCCCACAGGTTGATGACCAAATGAAGTTAACTACTTCAGATAAAGAAGTTATGTACTCACCATAATGTTCCATCTGCGTAGGTAACTTCATTTGTCAGCAACCAACCCTCCCTCCTTCCCCCTAACCTGGTTCTTTGATTACCTGGACCCTAGGATGGTTTATCAGGTCCTTTGCTAATCCTTAGGTTAGGATTCTTCAGGTTGTTGTTTGGTGGTTGTGAGTTTATATATCTGGGCAAACGCGATCTGAGGATTGGAAGGAGGTAGCAGGGTATTATGGGTAAGGGGGAGGAGCTTGGATCTCTAGCTTGGAAAGCTGCCGGCCAGGTCGGATCCGATACCCACAGGTTGCTGACAAATGAAGTTACCTACTCAGATGAAACATTATGGTGAGTACATAACTTCTTTTTTTATTGAAAGATCTGAAACAAAAAAAGCAAACACACCTCAGTGCTCCCCTAAAACCTATTAACTTAACACACACAGCTGTGTACATATTGAAGTTTTATCCTAGTAAGAACAAAAGTTTTATCTTAGTAAGAACAAATGTTTCATATTGACACACACACACACACACACACACACACACACACACACACACACACACACACACACACACTTGAGATAACATAAAAGAAAGGTTATCCATGCTAATACGCATGCTACAACCTGTGCTTCTAATAAGTGCTGTCTGGCTTTGTCTTATCGTTATAGCTGTCTCATCTGGGGAAAGACTTCAGTGCTTTCTGAAAACATGTTTTCCAAGCCATTTCTCTTTATCGTATTCTCTCCCAGAGGCATGACAACAAGACGCAAAACTGTCGAGCATACGTTGGTTTACTAGAAAAAGCCTTATAATATTCAATATTCTTTTTTGTTCACTTGCTTTCTCTTAAAACTTGTTGCTAGATTAAGCCAAGGGCCTTTACCCCATCATTCTCTTATGCAAGAATGAGAAAAAACACTAATTTTTCTTTTGTTATGCTCTTAACCAGATTTTTCTTTTTTGCCTACATTTCTTAAAACTGAACTATGAGAAAGAGGGAAGAAGGGAGAAAAAAAAACAGAACACCTATTTATCTTAGTATTCCCATTACAGTTAAAATAACTGAGAAAACTTTGCTTTATAGTGTGCAAAGAAAGTTATGCTCTATTAAAGTAGCACCCTTTTATTTTACTTACAGTTGCCTTTCTCCTCCCTCTTCCCCTCTCCTGAGTATTTTTTCTGAACATTAATGACATGAAGTAGGGCATATGCTTTAGAGTCCCTTACAAGGTTAACAAATTCCATGAAAGTCCAGTATTTCCTGATGTTCTTGTTCAGTCTGGTTTCACAAATATAATTATTGCTTTGTAAGCTCATATTTGTCAATTACCAAGCTAGTGATTTTATTCCTGTTCATCTCCCTCTCCCAAGTCTTGTCTCTACTTCATTTCCAATGTATTTTTTGATACTGCTAGTCAACTTTTGTGCTTCTTTTTTCTTATCTCAAGCATTTTCCATTGAAACACTGGAAATTGTTTCACTTTTACAGTCTCTCTGTGGTCTTTACCAGAAAAGCAAGAAGCAGAATCTCCTTCTGTTTCACACACCACCAACTGGACAAGGTTTAATATTTCTTCCTTAGCATGTACTTCATCAACAAATTATTTTGTCCCTCCAGGGAAATATTTTGAAGATAGCTGGGCACAGCAGTTTGAATCATGCCCCTTCTTTTGGACACTCCCTGAATAATGGAATTTACTCCACTTCTGCCTGGTGTACAATGAGTAGTCATTCTCCACAAACAAACTGCTGTCTCCCACTTTTAGTACTTTGTCCTTCTGCCATAATTTTGTGAGAATCTGCTCCTTCTGCTGGTAAGAGTGCTTCTTTACTATTAAAGGTCGATGTTGCTTTCTCATAGCCAGGTTTGGAGCATGCACATGATGTTATTGTTATGGAATACCAGTCCAGTTGCTTATTTGTGCTTTCATAAAATTAATACAGTCTGTTCCTTTCATAAAATTAATGCAGTCTGTTCCTTCCAGCTTCTCCAATACAGTAGAAAATCTGGGGTTGTCCCTACATGCTCTGTCCTCTAATTGTATTACTTTTTTGAAACATCTCTTCTTGTGCAGTCTCATATTCAGCCACTCTTTTCTTTGTTTATCACCTTAAATGAGTATCTGTTTAAAGCTTCTTCCTTTTATTATTTGAACTGATATACTCCATCAGTGTTTTTTTTTTTCCAGGTCTGTGTACATCTACCTTATACTTACCAGTAAGGTTACTGGAAGTCATATCTGGAGCTTGCACAGCTGCAGTATTTTTCCAGTCAGTGTACTTCATCATCTTTTGTAGGTGATTTTCCTTCAGGTCCACTGTATTTCTTTTTTCCTGGCATCCAGGCAGTGAACTTACTAGCCAGTAAATCTATCCAGAAATTTAGGTCCACAGGCTTTCTCTGCCAAGTTTGTTTTCACATTGGTAGAGCTAGAATTAAGCTATTAGTCAAATGTGCAGCCAACTTGGAAGTCCTTGGTTGACCATGTGTGCAGACAGTTACAAACTAATTGCTGGAATAGAATCCCCAAAGACACAAATACCCTCCAAGAAGGCCTGATACGGAACAGTAACTGGGGCCAGAGCCATTGTATAAACTCTTATGCTTTTTGTGGTATTATGCTTTCTTTTGGGAATGTGTCAACCCCTGGAAAATACCACATTGAAAATACACTCCTAAGATCCAGTTGTCAGGGATTTGGGAACACATGTAGGTAGTAACCTGGCCTGTGACAGTCATGTGTTTACAGTAGTATGGAAGTCAGTTTTTACTGCGCAACTTATAAGCAAGGGTGTGATATCTAGGTCCAGGGATGTCATTGTTCTGCTGTATTCCGCTCTCATAAGACCAGTCATTGAGAACAGTGCCCCCTTCAGTGTGTACCTGAGTAGGTAGGTTCAGCAACTGGATCGTCCACAGAGATTCCACAAAAAAATAATACATGGTATAAAGAACATGGCCTATGTGGATTGCATCAGACCACATTGTCTCCTACGGTGTGCTTGGGAGGTGATCTACATCTGACCTATAAAGCATTCCCTCATTTTGCTCTGATGGACCCATCACACAACTGCCAAACAAATATAATAAGAATTACCCAATGTAGGAACCTAAAGCCTTATCTACAACATGCATAAGACCTATAGGAGGGAAAGAGACTATCCCTTCTCCAGAACAGGCTTCACATCCATGTGAGGCAGAGTTCATCTCTAACCTGATTCAAGAATAACTTGGACCAGTAGATGGGGAAATTGGAAATTTGAACTCTGTTACACAGAGCCTGCAAATGCTTGGCCACCCTTATCCAAGTCTACATTTATCACTTCATATAACCCTGAGGTATTAAAATCAGATGCATTTAAGAAGCATGGCTACGTTTGAAAAAGGCCCCTTGGAGTGGTTAGCCTAGTAATTGCCTATGAACCAGGTGATTATCTACAACGCCTGAGTGTTGGATGGTGCCAAATGCCTTTGTAAGGTCCAGACATGCAGTATGCACTGGCTTGCCCTCATCCGTTGTCTTGGCGACATTTCAAAGAAGTCAACCAGGTTAAGTAGGCAAGACCTGCACGAATCCAAACTGGGTTGGGTCCAGACTATGTTGGTCACTTAAGATGCAACTGATAAATAAGGATATGATCCTTTCCATAGCCTTACTGAGTCTGTAATTACCTGTGTTCATTATAACCCCAAATTTGTGCAAGAGAATGATTGTTGCCGTCCTCCATTCTTCTTGTTCAAAGCCTGTTTTGAGGCTACTGCTTAATAGCTTCTGTTGGGTGTTTTTCAGTTCTTATTTCAGGCGTGGCAGTAGACAGCATGATTTGTTATCTGGCCCCAAAGACATAGTGTTTGTGATCTTCTGTAGTGCCTTGAAAACTTGCATTTGTGAGATTTGAGGACAGGGAAGTTAAATGTGAGTATTTTTTTTTGAAAATATTGGAGAGAGGGAGGGAGGTGAAGATGGAACTAAATTTATCCACTAATATATTGTCTGATTCCTTTTGGTCTTAGTATGTGGGCATTGTTTTTGTGATTTCAGACATTGTTAAAAAATGCTTTGCAGATATTTTTCACCTGGGTGGCTATTTTTACATCATATTTAGCTTTGGTAGATTTGATCAGGATCCAGCATTCCTTCTTAAGTTTAGCAAGAGCATTTCTGCTGCTTGAGAGGTATGTTTATATTTGTGAGAAATCAATTTTTTTTCCTTTCATCATAGAGCCTGTTTAAAGCCCTTTGATGGAACCCCAGAATGTTTTTGTATTTGGAATTGTGTTTATTTCTGAGAGGGACAGATGTTTCTATACAACTGTTTACATGTGCATAGAACTTGGCATTAAAGAATTCTACATAAATGGTGGGATCAGTGAGGTGAAAGGAGCTTTTTGACTGTAGTCAAGATGTCATCATCAACCTCCTGTTTCCCATTTTCTGCATGGAGTCCAGGTGTAATATAAACTGCTGTCATCTTTCTTGAACCAGTGCCACTCTCCTACCTTCTTTGACAGCCATACCTGACTGTCACAGGTTTTCTCTCACAATCCATTCATCTCTTTGCTGAACCCCATAATTTCCTTTAGCTTCCTTCCTGTCTGTCCCAAATCATATTCACCAGATTGTCTTCTGCTTTTCTGCATGTGCCCAAACCACAGTAATCTGTTTTCTTTGACTTTGTCTACAGTTGGAGCTACCTTGGCTTCTGCTGTGATGTCCTTATTTCTTCATCTCTCTCAAAATTGCCAGGTGGTAGGATGCACACTACATCTCCATCACTTCTAGCTCCCTCAACTGCTCTGCCTTTACTCCCCAAGTTTCTATACTGTACAATAGTACAGGTAGAACCACTGCTTTGAACACCATACTTTTCAGCTTCTTTGGTATGGGTGAGATTCATGAATATTGTGCCCCACAGATTAAGGTCAGTAAGCGTTAAAAGTGACATACCAAAGCCCTTTGTTACGCAAGTTATGGGACCAAAACCACATACCTACAGTTGCTGTAACTCATCTGACCCATGCACCGTGAACGTGTCTCTTGCTACACATCATACTCTACGATACTGATGTGCATGGCACACAGTAGTGTATTTTGCAGTGGTGTTTTTTGTGAGCTGCCTGCCATTACCTTGATTCAGATCTGTGAAGTGTAATTACAAGGAAGTGTGCTGAATGCACTTATGCAACTACTTTTGCATATATTGTGTTACTATATTTTTGATACCTTTGTTACTATATTTATGGTGTCTGTTTTGTTTGTTATTGTTGTACTCTGAGTATGGGTCATGGCTTGAAAGGGTCACTTTGTCCACTTTATTTTCCCAGTTAACAAATAGAAAAATAAATAGCCTGTCCCTTCTGCAGTTTCTGTCATAGTGGAATTCTGTCTCTGCAGACTTCTTTCCAGCATTTCCTGTTCAGTTTTCTTTTCAGCTATTGATCTGTGAGAGGGCGAGTCCTTGCAATGGAATGTTCCATAGTCCAGAGTTATGCATTTATTTACTTATCATTTTTTGACTTGGTTTGGTCAGTCAAACTAGGCCAATGACCTCTCTTCAGGGGTGACCAGCACCCAAAATGGTAACCATGTTGACCAGGAAATTTGGCCTGGACACTGAAGAACAACTTCTACTCTTTTTTTTTTTAGGAAGTGTTGTGTGCGATCTCTTACATCACTTGAGCTACCACCTACTGTGGCAAATGAGATCTGTGATTTAACATCTCATCTTAAGGATGGTGCACTTGAGACTACAGCACCTTCTAGTGGTGCATTATGGTGTTAACTGGGTTATTTTTTCCACAGCTTATCTGAAATGGTAGTAAAACCAACAGCCTTTAGAGCTTCCAGCCACCGAGACTACAAAGCAGTCATCAAATTTATTTATTTTTTTTGACATTTTTCACTGTTTGTACAGTTTTCTGCACATATCCATTGGAGTAAGTGTAGTGTAGATCGGTCATTACATGTTTTGAATTCTAGGGCAGCGGTCTCCAACCTTTTTTGCTTGAAGACCAGTTTCATGTAAGAACATTTTCTGCTGACTGGCCATTGCGTGCGCATAATAAAGTGCATACTATTTATTTATTTATTTGACATTTGTTTACCGTGGAGACCCGATAGGACTAGAAGTCCATTTTCAGTCGAGACCCGGGGGAAAAAAGCTATTCCACAGTTTAGTAATGCATTGAGAGTAGAGCAAGTCTCCTGCAGCATTATTTGACTTGCTTGTAAGTAATTTGTACTAGAACAGAGTCCTTGTTGGATAGTAGGGTAGTAATAAGTTTTGTAGTGCAGGGCATTTTTCTGGACCATGAGTTTGTGTGCTGTCATTAGTTGTGAATATGTTTGACAGTTGTGCAGTTCAAACCAATGTAATTGTTTTAAGCTATAACAATGGTGGGGCCCTATGAGGAAGACTGGTGGCAAATTTTACTATTTTATTTATTGTAGCAGGAGTTAAGTTTCTTTCTTTGAGTATTGTTTGGTATGATAGCGGTGTATAAAAGAATCAACAGTAAGAAAGTGGTGACTAGAGTTTTTCTTGCAGTATCTGTAAGGAATTTATTGACCCTATAAAGGGAGCCTAGTTTCTGGTGTGTAGATTTAATGGTATGCAGTATATGGTGGCCATATTTGAGATTAATCTGTTATAATGCCTAGAATGTCAGTTACAGTTTCAATGATAGTATTATTTGCTGACACTATGGTAAAAGACTGCTTTTGATTTTGACAACTTTTTGAGGTGAAAGAATTGACTTAGTTTTCTTAGGGTTGAATAGGAGGTTTGATTCTTTAAGCCAGGTTTCTACAGAGGAGAAGGACTTTTGGGTAATGGCTTAGAGCTTATTTATTGTTGAGACCGCACATATTAATATTGAGTAATCTGCTTACTGAACTAAACTAGCATGGTGAATGGAGGTCATTAATAAATATATGAAATAGTAGAGGACCCAAGGTAGAGCCCTGAGGGACACCTGTAGTAACTAGTTGAAAAGATGAGTAGGTTTGTTGCTTTTAAGATAGGTGATTGAGGAACCACAACAAGGAGTATTGTGAAAGTCCTGTTGAGAATTGAATCAGCAGTTGCTGGAACGAGACTGTATCAAATGCCTTTGACACGTCTAAGAACATGGTGGACACAAGCAAGACCATTATTTCTGTGTAGATTTATTATATTGGTAAAATATAGTAGAACAGTAGTTCTTCTGTGCTGGGGCCTAAAACCATGTTGTGTTTCTGAGTGTATATTATTTGAGGTTAGGTATTGTATCAGCTGCATAGGGATGCATTTCTGTAATATTTTGGAGAGGGGGAGAAAATCGCTATCAGTCTGTAGCTGTTAAACTTCAGAAATTCCCTACAGTGCACTCTTGTCAGAATTATTGGGCGAGCAGATTGGCATAACTAAGAAAATTATTTTTTGAGGTGGGTTACAAGATCTGAATTGTCTAGACATAGTAAGGCTTTGTTAAGTTTAATTCGGGTCTCTGCTAAAAAAGCAATTACTAGAAATTGGAAATGAAAATCTAAGCCAAGTGTATTTGAAGCACTGAATATTGTAACAGAGGTAAAAGAACTGGAAATGGGATCTTTTAGAAAAGGGTAGGAGCAAATTAGGAAATGGAAATTGTGTGAACAGAGCATTCAGAATAATGTTTTGGAGGAGGAATGAGATTTAAGGAACGGCAGGAATATGACAATTATGTAAGGTTGGATTAATGATATGTTTTGAATTAATATGGTTTGCTTTCATTTATATAAATGTATGTTTGCATATGTCTTAAGTGATACTACTTTTTTAACACCTTTATTGAATTAACAGAGGGACAGGAGATGTGGTCTACCCCACATGAAGTCTTTAGTTCAACATGCTAATCATGGTTTCTAACTTATCATTAAAGCGATTTATCTATTTATGTATAAGTGCCAGTGCTTTATTGAACGTTTTTTATTTTTTCCTTCAGTTGTAAGTAACTTGAGTAATTTCCTAAAGAATCACTCACTTCTGTTTAAAGTGTGCTGTTCTCAGTGCATCTGCTTTATGTAGTTAGTTGCATGGTTTGTTGAGTAAGCAACCTCCTTTACAGTCTTGGAACTTGCATTACACAGACATGTTCTGGGTATGCTTTGCAGGGGTTGTTTGTTTATGTATACGTCTTATGTCTGTACACCATTGCTAACAGTTCATTTACCTTTTGAAGTTATGCCTTCTGTGCGTCTGTAAATGCTGTTGACCCATGACAATTGGTCTCTTCTCTTGCAAAATCCCATATCTTGTACCACCTTGTCTGGCATTTACTTGCAACATGATTTGCTTGTTTGCATTCTTTTAGTGTTGGTATAGCTGGATTTAGTTTTTCTTGGACATTTTCATTCCTGTGCTACAGTTTGCTGTAACAGCTTTCTGAGATGCATATATATCCCAGACATAGTAGATCTAGACAATCAATTTCTAGAAATCCTTGTTAACGCTTGATTGATGGATTTGACATTTGCTCTGGCTGTTTTTAATTCTTCACCTGGCTTTAGTCCTATTAAAAATATGATCAATGGGTGTCCGGTTTATCATTTTTTTTATATTTGTTCTTATTGAACTTGGATTTATGCTGTCTTGGTCTGCTCAACAATGGTATCATTTTCCTGTCATCCTGCTTTTGTGTGGGACCCACACTAATAAAATCACTGGTTATACTTAACAATACCTTCTAATTCTCCAGTTACCTGTGCAGCATTTCTGTTGCTGGGGAAATACCAAACAGAAGAGTGGAACCTGTACCTTCTATTGACTTAAAGCCAAATTAAAAGAACAAACTTATCTGCCAGAAACCCTAGTTTGCATGTAATACATAGATAATGGTTCTATTGCAGGTTTGTAGGGAAATAGAATGCTAAAAAAAATTTTAGGGGGCAAGTGCCTTGTACTCTCTTGTTGGAGACCCCCCCTTACTTACTTTATAGTTTAACAATGATGGGATAAAGTGGATGCCAATTAAAAAAGTAATCATTACTTGGGTATTACTAGAAACCCCTGCAACATTCCTATGGCAAACACCACTCATTGAGTTGAAGTTTGTTGATTTGTTGAATTTAAAAATGACATTTATGGTCTTAAAAAAAAAATAAATTTTAAATTTCTTATTTATCTACTTTCACTTAAAGGGAAAGAAAAATTGGTCTTTAAAATAAGTCTTTTTTTCCTGCTTAAAGGTTCAACTTTTTAAACGATTATCTATTTTTTTTTGAGTCTGTTACTTGTTTTAAGTGCCAGTGCTTTATTGAACGTTTTTTATTTTTTCCTTCAGTTGTAAGTAACTTGAGTAATTTCCCAAAGAATCACTCACTTCTGTTTAAAGTGTGCTGTTCTCAGTGCATCTGCTTTATGTAGTTAGTTGCATGGTTTGTTGAGTAGGCAACCTCCTTTACAGTCTTGGAACTTGCATTACACAGACATGTTCTGGGTATGCTTTGCAGGGGTTGTTTGTTTATGTATACGTCTTATATCTGTACACCATTGCTAACAGTTCATTTACCTTTTGAAGTTATGCCTTCTAAAGGTCTGTAAATGCTGTTGACCCATGACAATTGGTCTCTTCTCTTGCAAAATCCCATATCTTGTACCACCTTGTCTGGCATTTACTTGCAACATGATTTGCTTGTTTGCATTCTTTTAGTGTTGGTATAGCTGGATTTAGTTTTTCTTGGATATTTTCATTCCTGTGCTACAGTTTGCTGTAACAGCTTTCTGAGATGCATATATATCCCAGACATGGTGGATCTAGACAATCAATTTCTAGAAATCCTTGTTAACGCTTGATTGATGGATTTGACATTTGCTCTGGCTGATGTTCTTCATCTCACATTGCTGCAGTCCTTACATATGGGTAGTCCGCTGTCCTCGATCGGCCCGAATACCAAAGTATTAGGCTGACGTCGGTCATGGGCGCTCAGATCTGACATCAGAGCGTCAGGGTATAAAAGCGCATGACCGACGTCATATCCTCAGTCTTTTTTGCCGCATGGTCCGATGCAGAAGCAGCGTTGCAAGTGCCGTTCGGCGTTCTGAAATTTTCGTATTCTGAGTTTCAGACCGAAACCAAGTTGGGCTAAGTACCCCGTTAGAATATTTTTGTTTTTTCTTGCCTCAGTTAATTCCGGATGTCAGAAAAAGTGAATAATTGTATTTCTTGTGGGAAACAGATACCGCATAGGGATTATCACTCTCTTTGTATTCCTTGTTTGGGACCTGAGCACGACGTAGTCGGTGTCGGTTTTGTGCTAGGTTTAATAAGCGCACCATAAAACGAAGGTTAGATTGCGCTAGGCTAGTCTTTGGTAAGCGGTGTAATTATAATATGCCGTCGGATCCTCCGCCCGCTTCCTAAGAAGCGCAAAGCCAAATCTTTGAAACCCAGACAGGATGAGTCGTCCGTTCCGGACGCCGGTCCTTTAGAAGCTACGGTGGGACCTGTGGATCCGGCTGAAGTTTCTGTTGAGTCTCAGGGGGAAACTTTGATTTTGCAAGATGTGGCCTCACAGGAGTCAGGTCAGGCTGAAGGGGCCTCTCAGGTTACTGTTCTCCCTTCCATACCTAAGGTGGTTAGGCCTTCTCCTACTGTTTCTAAGGCTCCTTCTAAGGGCAGGACTGTTTTGCCTTCCTCTGGTGTCAGTCCTAGTACTTCAGGGTCTGTGCCTAAAAAGCACATGCTTAAAATGGCTGAAGATTTGATTACTTTAATTAGAGGTTCTATGCCCCCTCCTGATAAGAGGCCTAGGGTGGAGCCAAAGTTAGAAAGTTTGGATCAGGCCTCAGATGACTCAGAGTTTTCTGCTGAAGACATTCAAGATTTTCCTCCTTATTCTGATTCTGATGCAGAGGATTCCTCTCCTTCTGCTTCTCCTCCAGAGGATTTTTCATTTTCAGAAACTCTACATTCCATGAGGGAGCATTTTAAGTGGGAAGGTCAGGATTTCTCTGATTCACGGAAGAGGCTTAGGGAATTCTTGTTTTTACCACAGCATAGACCCTTGGCTATTCCTCCTGTTTTGGATGTTGTTCAAGATGTTTTCTCGGAGGCTTCCCTTAATCCAGATTCTCTGCCTCCTGCGCCAGTTAAACCGGACAGGTATTACAGGGTGCCTGAGGCTCATAAATATCTGTATAAGAGTCCTAGGGCAGACCCAGAAACTATTAGCCAGGGGCCTAAGGGTGTCAGAGCCTCTGTTGTAAAGAATCCGGTTCCTCTAGATAAGGAGGCTAGAGCTTTGGATAGATGGGGTAAAAAGGTGTATACCTCTTCTACTTTAGCAATGAGGGCTTTAAATTGCCAGTTTCATATGTTGAAGTATCAGAATTTCCTCCTTACTCAGCTAAAATCTAAAGTGGATGCTTTGGCAGAGGGCATAGAGTGTAAAGAATTGCAGGATTTGGTACATGTCTCTGAACAGGTGGGTAAGCATTCTTTGCAGTGTGGTTTTGATGCTTTACAGGCTTCTTCTAGGGTGGCTGCCACTGGTTCAGTTCTTCGCAGGCACGCCTGGCTTAAGGATCAGAATTTGTCAGAGCATGTTAAAGCTAGAATTTTGGATGCTCCTTTACAGTCTGAAGTTTTGTTTGGTCCCCCTGTGGAGTCTGTCTTGAAGAAAATGGAAGACAAGGCTAAGTCTATGCAGACTGTTAAAGATTTTTTGCAGGTGCAACCTCCAAAGTTTAGTAGAAATTGGCCTACTAAGGGGTGGGCGTACCCTTCTTCTGATTCTCAGTCTAGGGGTAGATCTAGACGTGGTAGGGGCAGAGCTCAGAGTACCTTCAGACCTAGAACATGGAGTTCGCCTGCACATTCTGCAGGTGAGGGCAGAGGCCAGTCCTTTCGTAAACAGGCCCAATGACCTGCATTTTCAGCTGCCAGATTCTTCTTGTCTGGCAGCTCCTTTGGGAGGAAAGTTAGCGCTCTTCAAGCAAAACTGGCTTTTAGTCACCCAGGACAAATGGGTATTGGACATTATAAACCGAGGCTACAAGTTCTATTTCCATACTTTGCCTCCTTTCAAAGGCATGCCAGACGTTCCTCCTCAGCAAAGGATAGAGGCTCACAAGCAGATTTCTTTACTTCTTCAAATGGGAGCTATACAGCCGGTCCCTCTGTCAGAAGTGGGCCTAGGATTTTATTCTCGCCTGTTTCTAGTACCAAAGAAAGGGAACACGTGGAGACCGATTTTGGATTTATCTATCCTCAACACTTATCTGGACATTCCAAAGTTCAAAATGTTGACGTTACAACAGCTTTTACCTCTGTTGGGAAAAGATCACTGGATGGTAACTCTGGATCTCAAAGAGGCTTATCTTCATGTTCCTATCAGGCCCTGTTGCAGGAGGTACCTGCGTTTTGGCTGGAACTTTACATTATCAGTTCTCTGCATTGCCCTTTGGCTTATCTACTGCCCAGGGTGTTCACAAAGGTTCTGGCTCCAGTGATAGCCTTCTTCAAGTTAAGAGGAATACAAATTTATCCTTATTTGGACGATTGCCTGATTCTTGCTCAAGACAAGGACGACCTTCTTCATCATTTACAGTATGTGATGGCAGTGTTAAGGTGCCTAGGGTATTCTGTAAACGAAACAAAGTCCAGTCTAGTACCCTCTCAGGACATGTGCTTTCTGGGTGTGAGACTGAATACAGCTTCCCAGATGGCTTTTTTGACCCCGGACAAACAAAAGAACCTTACTCTTTACTTCCATCAAATGTCTCTACGGTCCAGGCTGACTGCAAGGACAGTCCTTCAAGCCTTGGGGTTCATGGCATCTTGTATCCTGGTGCTTCCCAATGCCAAACTGCATATGAGGAAGCTTCAATGGTATCTCAAAAATGTATGGACACAACACTGCCAAGATCTAGACACTGTCATTCAAATAATACCTTGCATTCAAAAGGAATTTTTGTGGTGGGCTCAGGAATGTTACCTAAACAAGGGACTCTCTGTGACCCGACCAGAGGCGAGTCAGATTCTAACGACAGATGCCTCGGACAAGGCTTGGGGAGCACACCTCAATGGAAAATGGGTTCAAGACACGTGGCCTGCCAGACTTCAACATTTGCATATCAACTTGAAGGAGATGTTAGCAGTCCAATTTGCATTGATGGCTTTCAAGGATTTACTTCACCCAGGGCAGGTGTTGATTCAAACAGACAACACAACTGTCATGTGGTACATCAACAAGCAAGGGGGAACCCATTCGTACCCTCTTTGCAGGCAAACGATGATTTTGTGGGAGACTGCTCTCAGTTTACACCTCAATCTTCAGGCAAGGTTTCTACCAGGAGCACAGAACTCCTTAGCAGATGTGTTGAGCAGACAGATAGTGGATCCCCACGAGTGGAGATTGGATCCTCATGTATTTCAAAAGTTGACAGTGTTATGGGGAA
Source organism: Protopterus annectens (assembly GCF_019279795.1). Classification (NCBI taxonomy): domain Eukaryota; kingdom Metazoa; phylum Chordata; order Ceratodontiformes; family Protopteridae; genus Protopterus; species Protopterus annectens. The sequence continues at coordinate 443,982,415 of NC_056727.1, forward strand.
CTCCAGACATAGATCTGTTCGCTTCTCCACTAAATTACCAGTTGCCAAAGTTTTGCACAAAAATGTTTCATCCCACAGCTTGGAAGGTGGATGCTCTATCATTCAGTTGGAGCAATCTTCATGTCTATGCCTTTCCACCTCTGCCACTCCTCCCCAAGGTACTCTTGAAGGCCAGACAAGACAAGCCATCCATGATTCTGATAGCGCCGGATTGGCCTCGACAGCACTGGTACCCACTACTGAGGAGTCTAGCACGGAGCCTCCATGGCCTTTGCCTTTGATTCCGCACCTTTTGTCTCAGGAGGGCAATCACTTCCTCAATGTCAGAATTCAGTCTCTGCATCTAATAGCCTGGCATATTCAGTTATAGACCCTGGAGGGTCTCAGCTTCCACAACAAGTTTTGAATGTTATTTTGGAGGCCAGAAGGCCTAGTACAAGGAAAGTTTACGCTGATAAATGGAGGAGGTTTTTTATTTGGAGCAAAGCGAAGGACTTTGATGTTTCCAAGCCTGATTTAAGTGTTTCCCTTCAATATCTTACTGATTTATTGGACAAGGGTTTGTCTTTCTCCTCTATAAAGGTTCATGCTGCAGCCATTTCTGCTCACTATGACTGTGACCCTCCATTATTCTCTCATCCTTTGTTTAAGCAATTTCTTAGAGGGGCAAAGAACATAAGACCCCCACGTAGAGCTCCTACTCCTGCTTGGGATCTCAATTTTGTGTTGGAAAAACTTACTCTACAACCTTTTGAGCCTGCAGCTACTGCTGAGTTAAAGTATTTGTCATGGAAGACTGCTTTTATGTTGGCCATTACCTCTGCTAGAAGGGTTTCTGAATTACAGGCCCTTATGGCAGCAGAACCTTTCCTAATTTTTCATAAGGATAGGGTGTCTTTGCGTACTAATCCTTCCTTTATGCCTAAAGTGGTTTCTAGTGTGGCCTTGAACCAAACTATTCATTTGCCTACTTTTTATGCAAACCCCCAAAATAAAGGGGAGAAGATTTTGCACACTTTGGATATTCACAGGCAGTTGCGTTATTATTTGAGCAGAACTAAGGGGTTCAGGCAGTCTCAGCAGTTGTTTGTTTCTTTTGCTTTGGGTTCTCAGGGAAGCCTGTTTCAAAACAAACTATTTCTAAATGGATTGGTTTTTGTATTGCTTTCTGTTATTCCCATCATGGTAAGGAGATTCCGGCTGGAATCAGGCCTCATTCCACTAGAGCTACTGCCACTTCTACAGCCTTTCTAAGGGGGGTAGCTACTAAAGATATTTTGGAAGCAGCTACTTGGAGTTCAGTGCATACTTTTTCTAAACATTACCACCTTCCTCTCTATTCTAAGTCTAGGGCTGGATTTGCCACTGCAATATTACAGGGCATTTTGGCAGCTCCTAATGCTTTATGAGTTTGCCATCCTCCCTTTACCTCTGCTTTGGGATTCTACCCATATGTAAGGACTGCAGCAATGTGAGATGAAGAACATAGTACAGTTTTGTACCTACCATAAATGTAGATGTTCAAGATCCACATTGCTGCAGTCCAATCTCCCTCCTTCCCAGCTGTAGTTTGGAATGGTTGTTTGGTTTGGGTGGTGGTTGTTGTTGGTGCATGTTTTTGGGAGGTATTCTGTTTTTGGCTGTGGCCTTTCTTTTTAGGGCCTTCTGACATCTGGGGCAAGAAAAGACTGAGGATATGACGTCGGTCATGCGCTTTTATACCCTGACGCTCTGATGTCAGATCTGAGCGCCCATGACCGACGTCAGCCTGATACTTTGGTATTCGGGCCGATCGAGGACAGCGGACTACCCATATGTAAGGACTGCAGCAATGTGGATCTTCGAACATCTACATTTATGGTAGGTACAAAACTGTACTTTTTTAATTCTTCACCTGGCTTTAGTCCTATTAAAAATATGATCAATGGGTGTCCGGTTTATCATTTTTTTATTTGTTCTTATTGAACTTGGATTTATGCTGTCTTGGTCTGCTCAACAATGGTATCATTTTCCTGTCATCCTGCTTTTGTGTGGGACCCACACTAATAAAATCACTGGTTATACTTAACAATACCTTCTAATTCTCCAGTTACCTGTGCAGCATTTCTGTTGCTGGGGAAATACCAAACAGAAGAGTGGAACCTGTACCTTCTATTGACTTAAAGCCAAATTAAAAGAACAAACTTATCTGCCAGAAACCCTAGTTTGCATGTAATACATAGATAATGGTTCTATTGCAGGTTTGTAGGGAAATAGAATGCTAAAAATAATTTTAGGGGGCAAGTGCCTTGTACTCTCTTGTTGGAGACCCCCCCTTACTTACTTTATAGTTTAACAATGATGGGATAAAGTGGATGCCAATTAAAAAAGTAATCATTACTTGGGTATTACTAGAAACCCCTGCAACATTCCTATGGCAAACACCACTCATTGAGTTGAAGTTTGTTGATTTGTTAGAGTGATTATAACACTGACTAGTGGTCACTGAAGTACTAATAAAAGAACCAAAAATAATTTTAATGTGGCATTATTGAGTCTACTTCCTCAGCTGTAAGCAGTAACACTCCTTTAGTAAATCAATATAGGTAACTTTAACAGTAATCGTACACATCACTGTCTCTGGCTGTAATTGCTTCAACTTTTTGTTCATTTCAGAGTATGCTGATTTCTTTTCTTGAGTACTGTTTCTGTTGTCTTTGAAGCATGAATCCTGACATGGCATCAGGATTTACTTGCAGACTTAAGAAGCCTGTAAATAAGCCAGCATCGTCATGCAGTACAATGTTGCTTTCTCTGGCTCTGCCCAGTGTCTGAAACAGTTCTGTGGCTTTCTGACACTGCCTGTATAGATCCAGTGTTTGCTTTTGCACTGTGAATTTGTTTTACCACCCCTAACTTCATGTTAGCCAGCTTGCCTAAAGTGGAGTTAATTTCAAGTTAATGATTTAAAAAAAGATTTTGTTTACTTTATTTTTGCATTTACATCATAGGTCTTTACCCATTAGCTCCCTCACATTGGTCATAATATGTTAGTAAGTACAAAATTTTCGTCTCCTAGTTTTTATTCTCACTGCTTTAAAATATTTGAAGCATATAGAAAATAGTTGAAGTAATTACAGCCAGAGTCCGTGATAACTTGAATAACCACTACCTATGTACTAAAGTAGAGTTCTTCTCAGCTCTATCATAGTGTTACTTACTCTAAAAGTTTTCATCCTCTACCTTGCTGTAAGTAAGCATAAGTTTGTATACCTGTAACCTGCCATCTGATATAAAATTAACTAATCTTGCTTATTTGTCTTTTGTATAAGATGTCATCTTTTCTCTAGCCAACTCTGTACACAATTTATACCTGTTCTAAATGTATTTAATGTAACTTCCTGCTATTGCATATATTGTAAGTTATGATACTATTGCACCTTTTGGAGCTTTTCTCCCCGGGCCTGTACTGAAAGTGGACATATATCCAGTTAGACTAGCCCGGTCAACAAATGTAAGATAAAATAAATTTCTTCATACAGATTAACACTCTATACCTGAGTCTAGTTTAAGTAAACGGTTCACACACGACAATATTGTAGTTCCAAAACCATAAAACGAAAAACACAAATTCCCTTTACAAGTACAAGTCCAGGAAACCACACATCAGTCCAAGTAAGGTAGTTAGCGCTTTCGTTCCTTTATTCAGCAATTCCAAAACAGAAATTCATCAGATAAAACAACCTTACTCACTTCCTTCTTTTATATGTCACCATACTATGTACACCAGTAACATTTGTTTTCCACTTAGTTCGTTAATTAACCCCCTTTTTTATTTTTATAGAAAATGCACACTAATCCTTGTATTGTTAGATTTGAACTTAGGCAATTTTTTAAAAAGCGCAGTTACCCTCTTTAAACTGTTTTCAAAAATAAACAACATAAGTAACATAAATATTATTTCTAAAAACTTTACATATTTCTTATAGTTTTACTCCATCTTAAAACATTTAAATTGCACTTATTGAATAAAAACAATGAAAATAAAAAAGGGGAAGAAAAAGAAGCTGCCAAATCTATTCCTTTTACCCAATTTAACCACTCATGTTCTATCATTTTCATACTAACCTTTATCCCATTATTAATGTTGTGTTGTGTCTTTCGGCTTTTCCCAGTTAGGGGTTGCCACAGCGGAACTCCGGTCCGCTAATGATTGGCAGTAGATTTTTACGTGCCGAGTTGCCAGCCCTGACGCACAACCTTCAATGAAGGGATGCCCATTCACGCATGTCTCCGCACAGAAGACGCTCTAGCTGAGAATCGAACAGGACAACGTCTAACTGTGAGGCAACAATGCTACCGCAGCACCACCACCGCTTCAGACTACCTCTGTTCTTAAATTTAACGGCTACTAAGAGAAATTCTCATTCTCAAACTAACCTTTATCCCATTATTAATTTCTATTCTAAATTTCAGACTACCTCTGTTCTTAAATTTAGGGAAAAATTTAAGAGCAGAGGTAGTCTGAAATTTAGAATATAAATTAATAATGGAATAAAGGTTAGTTTGAGAACGATAGAACGTGAGTGGTTAAATTGGATAAAAGGAATACGGCTTCTTTTTCTTCCCCTTTTTTATTTTCATTGTTTTTATTCAGTAAGTGCAATGTAAATGTTTTAAGATGGTTAGTGAAACTGTAAGAAATATGTACAGTTTTTACAAAATGTTTGTTTATTTTTTGAAAACAGTTTAGGGTAACTGCCTTTCAAAACATTTGAAATTACATAGGCATTTTTTAAATCTAACAATACAAGGATTAGTGTGCATTTAATTTATTTATATATATATATATATATATATATATATATATATATATAGTGGGGGTTAATTAACAAACTTAGTGGAAAACATGTACATAGTATGGTGACTTTTGTATAAAAAGGAAGTGAATAAGGTTGCTTTATCTGATGAAGTTCCGTTTTGGAATTGTTGAATAAAGGAACGAAATTGCTAATTACCTTACTTGGACTGATTGTGTGGTTTCTTGGACTTGTACTTGTATTTTTCGTTTTATGAGTCTAGTTTAAATTTAACATTTTGCTTATTAATTCTCAGTATTCAAAGTCTGACTTCAGTGCTTCAGTAGTACCATCAAACATCAGTGTACTAAGTCTTCATTTCAGTGGCACCAACAAGAGCTATTGTTGGTATGTATTAGTGGTTGTGTTCAGCAGCATCCAAAGTATGGGCACAATTGCTTTTACTTTTTATCTTAGGAAATGTCCTTTGCTGGCATAGGTTCAGCAGTTTTATTAAAACCAGCTGATGCTTCCTTTCATTCTTGTATCCCCACCCAATCCATGAGGCTTGAATTTCAGTCGCGTGATATTTTTTGTTCTCCATTAGTGTATCCATTACTTTTGCAACATATTCTTGCATTGTTTCTTATTTTTGACATTCATTTTATCTTTCACCATCTATTTCCTCCATTAATTATTTTAAATGTGGACTATTAGTTTCACTTGCTGTGCACACTCATATCCATAGCTTTTAACAACATATGTTTTTTTTCTCTCCAAGCCTTCCAATTGTTTAATCAAGTTTTATACCATAGACTGTTCCATGGCTTATTAGTGAATCATACAGCTAGCCATATTCATTCTTGACTCTAGCTCTGAACATAAGAACAAGCAGTGCATGTCTCCTGCTCACTCCTGGAGCCTCCAACAGTCGAAGGAAAGATGAACAGAGAGAGTTAATACAGAAGGTAAGGTATTCTGAACTTCTTCAGGTAGGGAGGACCCAGTATCTGTAGTGTAACTTTGTGGTTGGTATAAAACTGAACTGGCAGCCACTGCAGATTCGGCAAAACCAGAATAGTTTGGTGGGTAACTGGGAGTACCTGTAAGTAACCAGACGAACATTGCAATAGTTGCATTTGGCCAAGTTCAGTGATCAGGAAATCCAGATAGGGAGTAGCCATAATCAGGCTGGGAGGAGACCAGGGTGTACATATCCAGTGAAAGCAGTACTGGAGTGAGAGGGTGTTTAATGTGGACAATGTTCCTTAAATAGAAATGTGATTACTTGTCTACATATGTTACCTAATGTGGCCAGTGTTCCTTAAATGTAAATGTGATGATTTAACAACAGATGACAACTTGTCGCTGACAGTCTGTTGTCCAAAATCCCTTTCACTGTATTTGTGAATTCTGTTCTGTCACCATTGTTAAGTAAATTGGGTTTCAGGTGTTTATATCTGGAATGCTTTAAAACTGTTAATTGTTATGTCCACTGTCTTGGAGGTGTTGACATTCAAATGATTAAAATTTATCCAAGTTTGAATGCCCTTTGTATCTTTATAGGTTTGTAGAAGGTTACTAGGCTAATGGCCTTAGAACCATTACAAACCTAGCCATAGTTATCTCGAGTTGCTGCAGTTGTCGCTGGTTAGGTGAGTGAAGTTCGCAGAGGTAAGGGTCTGTGGTAGTTGATATTGACTTCCTCTGTCAAGGAAGCATCTGGGCATCACCCCAGGAGTGAATTTGTGGTCACCTATCCATTGTTCTAGGTTGCGTTTGAAGAGGGTCAGGGAGGGCTCTGTTTCACATTAATCTGAAGCTTGTTACAGAGAGATGGCAGTCACTGGGAGATGTATCTATCTCACCAGCATGACCTTTTTATTTCAGAGGCTAGGTTAAGATCCCTGGAGCAAGTGACCCTTGTGCAGTTTGATTTACAAATGTGTAGCATTTCCATCAGAGACAGGTCAATGACTGCCCTGTAAGCCAGGGAATCCACAGCAGGCATTTTGTCTTGAGGAAATGAGAAGTGAAATTAGTGTCATCCATATAACCTGTATAATGAAGACCTGTCCCAGTACTGAGTTCTGCTAGTGGTAGCATATATACAGAGAACAGCAAAAGAACCAGAAAAAGACCATGTGGTGCACCAAACACAACAGAGTTAGCACATGATGTATTAATTTGAGACATTGCCTGTTGGGTACATCCCGAAAGATGGGAGGAAAACCATTTCAGGATTGTCACAGACGCCCTCACAGTCCAAATGAATTTGATAGTCCAAAGTTTCATATGCTGAAGAAAGAGCTTGTTGGGACCAAAACATGTATTCAGACTGCTCACTTTACAAACTACAGAAAAAAATTGCTGTGAGGTCACAGTACCTAGGAGAAAAACATGACCACTGAAGGACAACTTCAAGTAATATTTTACTCTTTTCATGAGGTGATCCGTCCTCTGGCTATCTAAAACTTGCTAATAATTCATCATATAAAAACTTGCTCTAAGGAAGAGCAACAAAATGAGTGTACAGTGACTCGGTCCTGCAGTAATTGACCTCACAAAAGGCATAAATGTTGCAGTAGAATATGCATGTGTTGAATAGTCTGTACAATCCATTTGACTTGTTAGACTGCATGGTAGTTAGAACTAGGTGCCACATTTTGAATTGTGAAAATCTCATGAATTCCATACTGTGGATCATTGCCATCAGCTAGGAATTTCCAGCTAGCTGTTTAATTGGATTGTTGTAGCACTGCACTTGTGGGTCTCTTCTACTGTTTTTACATTAGGAGGACTGGTTTTATTCATCTTGTGGCAGGAGGTATTTACTGAGTTGGGAAATGTGCAGACATAATGGTGGTGTAGTAATTTTATTCGCTTGAGGGCTTATTGGTTATTTTTTTTTTTTTTTTTTTTTGTGCTGCTATAAATTTTGTACGCTTCTGTGGGTTAACAGTGCGCTGTACAGAAGCTATCATCTAGAAATCACATTTTCTACATAGAATGGTCTGTAAAACTGTACCCTGTAAAGCAGCAAAATAGAGAAAACACCTTGTGCACCAAGCTGAGAGCAGCGAATTACGCATCTAGTGGCAAAACTTAGAGTTAGTAGAATTCGGTATTGTGTAAACTTTTAAGTTGGTATTTACTGCTGTTTAGCGTAATCCACCCAAGTAAAACACCCTTATAAGTCCGCACAACAAAGCACCCTTCATAACCTTCAAGCCCCAGTACAGTAGCCTCTTTTAGCTCACAAATCAAAGAACTGGACAGCATGGATATGAAATTTCCTAACTTCTCTGTAGGCAGTTTGGTGGATATGGGTATCTTCGGACAGTGTAGCAGATGTCTCATGTTTAGTGACAACCACTTAATCCTTCAAGAATTGGACACAGTATGCGAAAGGTGAACTTGCACAATGACACTGGAGGCTAGCCTCTCTCATAAAAGTCCACAGCAGGTTGTCAAAACCACACGCACACAATACACCTACCTTACATAGCACACACACACACACACACACACACACACACTAACGAATGCTGAGGCAGTTAAAACCAGAAATCACCTAGACTGCCTGTTGTCAAAGCCGTGCTCCAGCAACCCCAAAGGCACTCAGAAAAAAACATCTAACACCACACATTCTGTCACTCTTAAGTGGAACCCAAAACGCTAAGTCCATAAGGCAAGCAAACAAACTTCCCAAGAGATTCGTCATTGGGTACTCCATTGTAAGATGTTCTGATGCTCCTCAAACCAGGCTGAACAAGAAGATGGCTGTTGTTGATTATCTGAAGGCAGGATCCATGAAATCACGCATGCCTTCAAGTCAGTACATCAGAGGTACTGGTGTGATTCCGTCATATTCCATGTAGGTGTTAATGACCTTGTATGCACCTCTCTGTACTATACGAAGAGAGACATTATCGAACTTTCAGACCGTGTCTTAGGCTGGTGTGAGCGTAGCATTGAGGAGCATTTTACCATCAGCGAGGATGATGTCACAATATGAGCAAAAAATAAGTGATTTCAGCAACTGGTTGTCTTTTTGGTGTCATTCTAAGTGGATCCAGTATTTGTCAGCTTGGGAGGACCTTAACAGACAGTGTTACTTTGTCAAGGATGGTCTGCACCTTTCCCCCTCTAGGCTAAAGAATACTGGTTTAAACTTTATCTACCCCTTTGGTGCCTTTTTAAGGCAATACCAAATTGACAAACCTGCCAACATTTTTTATTTTTATTTTTTATTTAACATTTGTTGACCAGGAAAGTCCGATTAGGTTCCACAGATCCTGTTTTCAGCGGAGGCCCGGGGAGAAATGCTCCAGAAGCAAGTGTTTAGAAAGATCAACTCAACTTAACCTCATGGTGTTACTGCTCAATGCCAGGAGCCTTTAAAAAAAAAAAAAAAAAAAGCTACACTCCTTCCAACCCCTCCTCACACTCAAGAATGTAGCAATCTGTGCAGTTACAGAGACATGGTCTAAAGTGGCAGAGAGTACCTTGGCAGTGCAAGGTTTTAGTGCCATCCACACAATTAGAGTAGCTGTTAACAAACATACCTCTAGGATGGTCAAACAGGATGATGTGTTGGAGTTCCTTAATGTGCAGGTCACAATAGACAATATCCCTTAGCATAACCTAGCCAACTCCGTAATCCCATTAAAACTAGTAACAGTTTGGAACTATTCCAAGGAAAATTACCTTTTATTAAGTGATGGTTTGTCAAAATTCATTGCACCTCCAAACTCCAAGAATACAGCAGCCTGTGCTGAAATGCTTACCAAGACTTGTACAGCCAAGTCACTGGCTGCCTTCAGGCTGCTGTACCTAACAGAAGTAAGCCCAGGACTAGCCTCTGATACAGATCACCCTGCTGGCTTCTCAAATCAAACAGGATGTACAACAGGATAAAAATTATGGCAAAAATAATAAGAAAATCCTTTTTATGTTGCTGAACTTATGAGCAAGAGCATGGCATCAAGGTCCAGAGAAGTCATCATACCACTGTACTCGGCCCTCATCACACCCATCATAGAGTATAATGCCCCTTTCAGTATGTACTTATATGCAGCAACTGAAAAGTCTGCAAAGGTTCCTTACAAAAAAAGTACAGGGAGTAATTACAATGTCCTATGTTGCTCACCTCAAAGCCCTGTCTCTTTACTTGGTGTCATACAGACTTCTAGGAGGTGATCTTTGTTTGGCATACCAAGACATCCCTGGCTTCTGTTTTGATGACCCATTCAAAATAGGGGAAGCCACCTCAAGGAGTAGACCCGTAAGGAGTGGTATACCCCAGGGGTTGATCTTTGGGCCTCTGTTGTTTGAGATATACATTTCTGAGGTGCAGGCGAAAACTATTGGGCTATGGCTGACCAAGTTTGCAGATGACTGCAGTCTGGGCACTTTCATCAGTTCCCCTAGTGATGTGGACAATCCTCCAAGAGGGTACCCATGCAAATGACTGATGCCAGAAACATGGCCTCAAACTGAATATCAAAAAATGCATCATCATCCCCTTTGGGGAGAGTGACGTCTTCGCAAATTATCACATTAATAACAAGGTCCTATGCACGCAGTCAGTCATGAAAGACTTGGGCACCCAGGTTGATTACAAATTGACTTTTGATCACCATATTGCCTCTGTTGTGCGGAAAGCTTTCTGTGTGGGCCACCTCATTAGGAAGGGTATCTCATCTAGAGACAAGGAGGTCATAGCATCCCTGTATTCTTCTTCTCTTATAAGACCCATTATTGAGTACAATACCACTTTCGGCATGTACCTTACAAACCACATGCAGCAGCAATGAGGTTCCTCACCAGGAGAATCCAGGGCCTCATACATCTGCCATACACAGATGGGCTAAAAGCCCTGTCCCTCTCTTCAGTCTCATACAGACTCCTCAGAGGTGACCTCTGTCTGGCATACAAAGCGATCTCAGACCCCGCTTTGATGGGACTGCTGCACATCCGCAAGTCAAGCTCCACTCAAGTAACCAGCACGCATTACCTCAATCTGGTCTGTGACATCAGTAGAACTTGTTGGTGGGACAAATTTGTATTCCAGAGACTCCCCCTTCTGTGGAATAGATTCCCTCTGCACGTCAAGCAGCGTATCTCATTAACCCTTTTTAAGCACAACCTGGATAAGTGGATGGGGAACAGAAAATACACCCCTGGGATTCCACCTGTGTCCCTGCTGGACAGGGGCATTAAGTGCTGACTTGTAGGAACATGGGCTAAATTCATGGCTAGGCTTGTAAGGGCCTCCAGGCCAATAGCCTAGTTTACTTCCTATGATCATATGAACCTTTTGCACATCCCCAAAATGGACAGCATCAGCACTGCTAGATTAAAAGACGTAAATTTTGCTTGTGACATAAATAGGACATGTTAGAGAGACCAATGCGTTTCTCAGAGAATTCCCATTTTGTAAAACAGGTTCCCCATCCATATGAAGAAGAGTTCTCCCTGTCTGTATTGATCCGCAACTTGGACCTATAGATGGGTAATTGCAAAGTCACCCCTGGTTTGGTACCTGCGTCTCCGACGGACAGAGGCAGTCAGTAAATCACCCCCTGTATAAATAAAAATTTGGGGTCACATTTCAGTTGCATGGCTAGGCTTATAAAGGCTGTAGTGGTAGTTGGCCTAGTATGCACCTGTGAACCACATATTACCATGTCAGGAATGCCTTGTGGCATTCCTGACATGATGATATGTGGTTCACAGGTGCATACTGGTGTTAAGTGCATTAGTCACACACATACTTGTAGTATTTTGTTACTTCATTGCCTCAGGTAAAATACATAGTCTTGAAATTGAAACATATATTTTCCATTTAACTCCAAAGTCTTTCTAGAAGTGAATAAGAAATAACATGTTTTCTTGGATTGTTAGTGCAGTAACTACTACTCCATTCATACACAACTGTGAAATTCTTGTTCAGTTTGTACTGACATTCCTAGCTAGCATTTCTTATCTGATTAGTTTCTTTGTCCTCAGAAGTAATTTGCACTTTACTCTGTTTTGTTTTTAAGCATTCAGACGTGATCCCTATAGTTCAATTTGTAACTCTGATTTTTATACTTAATTTTTATTTGGTTCAAGGTTGTTCTGTCTCATTTTCTTTTAATTTAGTATGACATCATACTGCTGTTTGTTCCTATTCCATACTAGTACTGTGCTATATATGTTATTAACACTATGAATCTCCATAACGATCTGTGCAGCATCTCCTTGGAATACCTCAGGTGCTACTTAAATACCAAATGAAAATCTCAAAATGTATTTTCTCTTGAAGTAAAAGTATACCTCCTTGTACTTTCCTTTATGCTTAATTCACAGGAATCCCTGGGCAGAATCTAACTCGGAAGCCACTTTGTTCATGGAATGGCAGACACTTTTTTTTCAGTTGTATGAAGCAAGTAGAGCTCTCTCTTTTGATAGCTTTGACATCTTATGGGTCATTGTGATTTTGAAATGTCTGGTTCCATAGTAGTACCCAAGTAGCTCAAAATTCGGTAAATTACTGCTGCATTAACCCAAGCTATGAGGGTTATAGCCTGCTTAGGATATAACAGCCAGTCCTCCAATAACCTGTGCTCCCTCCACCTGTACCCAGGCTGCTGGTTTTCTCCATTTGGAGCGCATGGAACCAGCAGCCTGGATGTCAAAAGCTTCAGCATTTTCTTGCCACCCTTTTGAGAGTGCTCCTCTTGCTTGCTTTAGAGGATCAGCAGCCTGCTAATGGTTTTCCATTGCATAGCAGATATGTTCCCTTTGAGGAAGACCTTCCAAAGTGTGTTACTTTATGTGAAAAATGTACTGATTTCTGTAAGAAACATTATTTTGATGGGAAATGTGTGTTTCATGACACTGTCTCAAGACTTGCTGGTCTGACTCACTGTTTAGCCTTCTGTTTTTAACTTTTAGGTTCATATAGGTTCATAGTTTTACTGTTTGTATTTCTATTAATCGCCTTTTGTTGAACAAAAATTGTTCTTATTTTGTGGGACTTGCTGTGTTTCATTGGGGGCAAGTGTGTTTGGGGAGAGTCCTTGTATATTTTACTTGTGAACACTATTGCCAACTTGCTTGTCATCGACTCGTTCTAGCAGCATAACCTTGGAACAACATACTGGTCCAGTGGTTTTGCCTTCTTCCAGACTCAAGAAAAAAAATTTAAGAAGCTTTGCCAACACAGTGGGATCAATCTGCGCCTCACCCGTGGTGGAAGACTCTGTTGTAGCCATTACTAGTATCTTTTTCACTTTATTCTCCAAATCCCTCTGGTATAGACCCTTCAGCTAACATGGTCTGGAGGAGAGCCATGTCCTCTCTGGCTTTTTGGCTGCCTTTGACGGGCATGAGAGTGCCACTCTCTTCAGTCTCCGAGGAGGAAGTGTGGAGTGCATCCCTGCATAGCTGGACTGAGACCTCGTTCCCGGGGTGAAGCTGCATGTGAGAGACCGTCTCTAAGGATGTCCCTATAAAAAAAGAGACAAAAGATTAAAGATTTATTGTTTTCAGACCTTTTCCTGTAGATAAGAGAGAGTTCATTGACTTGGTTGAAGGTTTATTACAGACATTAAAACCTCTTAATGGTGACTGGAATTTTTGTGAAGTCAGTTTCTGAAGATTACTGTCTGATCAGGAAAGGGATTGGGAAAGGGCATCTTCTATTTTTTTCTGCCCAAATTCCTAATTTTGATTATTTGGAAAGTATTTCCATTGATTCTCCTGTGGAAGATTTTTATTTCTGAAACTATGTAGAATTAGTAAGATGTTTCAGTGGGAGCATGCTGATATTCCAGCTTCTTTGAAGAAGTACTGTGATTTATTATAAGGTGAATTTCCACTGCCTGCTGCCATTCCTCCCCTTTTACCAGCTTTGGAGTACGTTGCTGTTGCTTCCAGTTTGCCTAATGGTCAACCCACAGCCCCTAAAAAGACTTTAAAGTTCCTCAGTCTTACAAGTATTTGTTTTCTTATTCCATTTCTGATCCTGCATGTGTTTCTGAAGTCCTTCTGCAACAAAAAATTTAGTTAATGCTAATCATTTTCCCTCTGACAAGGCTAGGAAAGCTTTTTGAAAGATTTGCAAAGAGAATTTATTCTTCTGCCACTTTAACCTTTAAAATTCCAAACGATCAGGCTTGCGTTTTGACTTCTGTTGACTTTATGAGAAACATTGCTGCCAATTTTTGTTTTTTGGAAAGTAAATCCTCTTTGAATTCTTTATTTGGTTCTATTTCCCAGGAAACTAAACCTTTTTAGTGTATTCTTACGCTTGTACTGATTGTGTATCCAAGGTAACAGCTTATGCTTCTGTTATGAGAAAGTTTGCTTGGGTGCATTGACAGAAACTTTCTTAAGGTGTGAAGTGTGAAATTGTAAATACTACTTTGGATAAGGAGGTCTTGCTTGGCCTTTTGCTACTCAGGTACTCAAAACAGTTTGATGAAAACAGGAAATTGATTAAGGGGTTACTCTGATTTTCTGCCTTCTTTCTGTAACTTTGATAAAACATTTGCTGTAAACTCAGATTTCTTTTAGAAAAGCAGAAGTAAACAGTCTCAAGAGAGTGCTTGTTCAGAATGGTACACTGTTTAAGCCTCTTTTCTTCCCATGTAATCCCCTTTCATCCTCCAAATTAGACTTGCGTGTTTCCCAGTCCTCAACCAAATGCTTAGTCTGGGAGCCATGAAACTAATTCTTCCAAATAGGTTTTAAGATTTTTTTTGGTGCCAAAGGAGGGTCCTCTTAAAAGACCAGTTCTGGATCTTTTCTTTCCAAAGTTTAAAACGTTGTCCCTGCAAACCTCGTTGCCTGTCATTTCTCATCCTTTTTTTGGATAAATCTAGACTTGAAAATGCTGATCATATTTGTGTTGCCACCAATTTCAGTTGTTTTGCAAGGTATTACCCTTTAGGGTTGTGTACTTTTCCAAGGGTGTTCACAAAATAGCTCCTGTGACTACCCTTTGCAGAGGGCAGTGTTTCACATTTTCCACATTTAAAAAGCTTACTTGTATTTGCAGTCTTTCTCAGTGTCAGGAGTCCTAAGTCTCCTTCTCAATGTAGGATTCCAGGTCAACATCCAAAACTCCTCCTTGACTCTGCAAAGGATAGTGTACTTAGGGTCTCTTCTGGATCCCTCCGATGCAAAAAGCATTCCAACTTCAAGAAAAAAGAATTGTTCATGAGCAGTATTCAGTGTTTCCTGGAGTTTGATTCTTGTGACTCCCTTTACCAGATTACATTTGAGAAAATTTCTGTGGTTCCTGAGAACAGTATGGTCCCAACATCTTCACCTCTTGACATTTCAAATTCTAGTGTTGGGCTTTGTGAAGGTAGTTGCTTTGGTGGAGGGGCCAGATATCATAGAATCCAAGTCTCCCCTTTTCTTTAAGCACTCCTGCACAACATGTAACAGAGCATCACATTTTGAATGTAGAGTTGCGTCTGTGGGGGTTAAAGTGCAAGGTCTGTGGAAGAAGCAGGACAAGCCAAGGCACATCAGTGTCTGAGATGTTGGCTGTTGTATATGCTTACAGTTCTCTGCATCATCTGTGATCTCCGGGGCCACTTCAAGTAATCACAGACAGCACCGCAGTAAAATGGTACATAAACAGGGGAGGTACTACATTTTAACCCTATGCTTGCCTGGCTGTGGTAGCTTAGGAGGTAACAGTTCAGTACTGTTTAACCCTTCTGGCTTTTTGTATTCCATCAGAGCTAAGCATTGGGGTAGACAAGCTGAACACAACCAGGACAGACCCTCATGAATGGAAGCTGAAAGAGGGGGGGAATTCTAGGAATTGATCCAGTTGTGGGGGACCCCCCAAGCAGATCTGTTTGCCTCCTTTCAGAACATACAACTGAAGAAATTCCGCTCTTGGATTCATTGCAAGCAGGTCTGAAAAACACTTTTTTTATTCTCTTGGATGGGAATATACCTATATGCATTTTCATCCTTTCCACTGATTTTAAAAGGTCACTCTGAAGGTTTAGAATAACTTTGCAAGAATCATGGTGGTGACTCCCTTCTGATCTAGGCAGCAGTGATGCTCCCTTTGTATGCAATTGGTCAAAGGCAGTTACCACAAGCTTTCTCACTCAAAAGATATACCCGTACAAGACAAAGGATTGTTTGATTTATTCCAGCCTCCAACAACAGCAATAACTATCAAGATGATTCAGTTTTAATACCTTTTAGGCACCTTTTTTCTGAAAATGTGCATCAGTTGTTAAAGGAAGCAAAGAAATTTGCTACTAGAAAATTTTATATTGGCAAATGGAAATATTTGTTAGTTGGTGCTACACTAAGAAGCAGGGCCCATTTGGGGTTTCTGTACCACTTGTTTTGCAGTATTTCTGTGAGTTAGTTGTTATCCTGTGGCCTTTCATTCTCCCCCTCCTTTTAAGATTCATTAGTCAACCATTTCAGCATGTCTGACCCATAGATCCTCCACTTTTATCAGTTTTTGGTTAAGCTTTTCTTGAAAAGGGTTTTACATATGTGCCCACCTAGAAAACGTGTAGCACCTACCCTAGGATCTTAAGTTTGTTTTGGAAACATTATCTTTAGCTGCTTTTGAACCAACTTATCAGACTGATTTACAGTTCATTGTTTGAGAACAAGACCCTCATTTGTGCCTAAAATGGCTTCAGAGTTTACATTAACTGATGTAAGGGGATGATCTATGGCCAGATATTTCTTTTCATAAACCGGAAGAAAGGATTCTTCTGGACATGCATAGGTTGCTCAGGTACTATCTTGACAGAACTAAACGTTTTCGGAAAACTGAACAACTGTGTATTTGTAATGAAAGTAAGAAAAAAGGGAAACCCACATCAAAGATTGCTTCCACTGATTGTCCCTTGCTATTTCTTTTTGTTATTCCCAAAATAATAAGATACGGTCAGCGCTTTTTCTCTGAGAACCTTGGCTTCATGTATGGTTTTTGGTAAAGTGGTACAGTATAGAAGTGTTGTAGAGGCAGCTGTTTGGTTATCCATACATATCTTTACAAAATACTACAAACTAGATTTATTTTCCAAGTCTGGAACAGGTTTTGCAAAGTCTATTCTCCAGGGGATCCTGGCCCCTCATTCCTATTCTTCCCAGTCTGTTAGTTCTGTTATTATACCCATATAGCTTAGGCTACTGCAGCAGTGGTTTGTGAACAAACACAGTACAATTGTTTAAATTTATAAAAGTAGTTGTTTGATTAAATTACTGCTGAAGTAGTGGTTCCCACTTTCCACCCCCCTTTTTGTGTCTGTGTTTATGCTAGGGTAAGGATTTGAATATCTTTACTTAACTTTACCCACCTTATCAGAACTGCAGCCTTCATTTTACAGTTGGCAATAAATTTCTGACACTTTTTGCACCCATGCTGCTGCTTTTTTTTTTTTTTTTCCCCACTTGAAGCTTGCACAACCAAGGGTGTGGGTGTGGGAAGCCCAAGAATTTGGAAGACTGGTCAGCTGTTATATCCTAGGCAGGGTATATAGCTTGGGCAACTGACGCAGTGGTCTAATTGAATATCTGCTGGCATGACAAGTTTACTTACACAATGGTACTTTCTTAAAAATTGTCTTGAGCTCAGTGTGGTTCAGATTCTTCTCAGTTCTACTCCTCAAAGCTACTTTATTTATTTATTCTTGGTGTTTGTACTACCAGTAACTTTAGAGGATGTATTTGACTTTTTTAAATTGGCGAACGGACCATGTCAGTAATCAGTCTGTGCATTTTGACCTTATTCACTGTGTAACTATGTATTGAGCACCTTGTGGACTACCTGGAATTCAGTCTTGTGTTTGGTATTCTGGCATTTACACGTAAGCACTTTGCAAATAAGTTCTGTACGATGGCTTCATTTCACTCTGGTTTCAAATTAATCCTTATGAATTTTCGAGCAGACATTACACACTATACCAGTGTTTAGTCTAAACGCCACAATTTGATTATCAGCTTTAAGACCCCTGTCCGGATTTCCATCTTACTTTATAGTTGTACTTTTCATATAATTTTCTTTTAAATGTGACAAAAGCACAGCTTCAGTCACTTGTACAAGAGCAAGTCTTTTGGAATTGAGGTAGGCTTTCACCGGTGTAAGTCATTTACACTGAGAACAAATATTTTGGAATTGAGCTGGCTGTTTCACCCTCTTGAAAACTCTGACATATTATACACCTTTAAAGCTTTTTCCTCTGAGACGTGAGGTAGCGTAGCATATAGTGTAAGTGGAGGCTTCTGAGAAATTCTGATGTTCAGAAATAAATTCAGTTAATGATACCGTGACTTGAAATCACTGACATACCTCCATAGAGACACCAAGAGGAGACTGGTGCCCAGCATAGTACCATAGTCCTAGCAAGAAAAAAATGTATTCATTTTTTTTTTGAGTCATTTATAATCGTGTTTGTGTAATTAACTCTTCCACTATGTTTCTGTTATATAATTAACAATACATTTTAAAATCAATAAAGTAAGGGTTCCACATCAAGTGCTTCTGGTGGCATTATATAATAAGTGTAATGGTAAAACAGATGTGAGTGTATAACCATAGTGTGCAAAGCTGTAACGGCTGTTATCAACTTCTCTCCGCTAATTTAATTTGGGATGATTTCTATCTGGCAAACCATATGCATCACCACAAGAGAAGTTTAATTTGTGACTGGCAAGATTTTGAATGTGGTGTCAAGTTTCAGACTCGGACAACAAACCTCCAAATTGTGCTTCACTTGTTTTAGGATTTGCCATTGTGCAGTATTAAGTATATGTAATACTTAAAAAGTTATTAGATGCTTTGCATGACCTGTGCTATATTGTATATCAAAAAAACGTATTCCATCTTCAGAATTGGAAGCACCGATTCCTATTCTAGTATCTTCCCTTCTTGGTTATTGCATTGTCCTTTTTTGTCTAAAACAGCTGGTACTGTCTTATTCCACATTAAAAACCATAGGAACATAGTGTGAGGGAGTTTTTTTACAGGATCTGTTTAGAAACTTGTGGTAGGTTCTCATTTGCTCTCATTTAGTCTTACGGAATCGAGGCCTTTTTCTGTAAGCATCTCTTAAATATATTTATTTCAAAGAATCTGTCTTAGCTGGTTTCAGAGTTTGTATTAAGTTGTAATTGTTTTTTAATTGATTTATTATGTTACCATAGTGTTGGGGTTTACCATTTTTACTTTATTTGCTTGATTTTAACATTTAGTGCCAAAATTTAGACACCTAAGTAAGTAAATAAGTAAGTCAAGGTCAGTTAAGTATTTTTAAATAACTGTACAATTTGTTTTGTTGTAAATTAATATAAAATGCATTTTGTCTTCCCCCAGCGGCTGCGTGAAGGAGTTGTCAAAGACCTTGAACGAGTAGCTCGCAAACAGGAAAACCAGCAGTTGGTTGAACAACAAATTGCTTTGACTAGGATGCTGGAAAAAGAGAGGGATAAGGAGCTTTCTCAGCAGAAACAAGATTCTTAACTTACTCTTAGTTTGGAAAAAAATGTTTGTTTCTGTTCAAGGTGACATCTAAAAACTTCATTTTTGGTGGAAAATTCATTTTTGTGTGGAAGATATATTCTAGAAATTGCATCCATTTTGCTGAGCTCTACAGAATACATGGAAGGACTATTGGAGTTACTTGCTCTTTTTATTTAATTAGTGGATGCTGCTGTTTATCAGTAGCAAATACAGTCATGAGCTCTGTTTAGCAGAGCGGTTGGTTTTGTACATTTGGATAAGTGATGGATGATGACTTGGGTATGAGGGGGCTACCTAGTCACCGTCTTGATGAAGATGCTACGCGCACATCAACATCAGAAGGCCTGGAAGAGGGAGAAGTGGAAGGGGAGACTCTCTTGATTGTTGAGTCAGAGGACCAGATGTCTGTAGACTTTTCTCACGATCAAAGTGGAGATTCTTTCAATAGTGACATTGGAGAAGAAGGTGAAAGTTCATGGAGAGATGAACTGACCTATTATTGCGACAGATGTCAGAAATGGATACCTTCAAGTAAGAATTAATTTTAAGTGTAGCCCTTTGCAATAGCATTTTTGTTTCTTTTGTAGCATTTACGGTAAAAGTGAAAAGAAAATGAAAAAAAGAAATTTGCTGATATCCAGAGAGCAGTTTTAGTTTAATGCTGCAGCTGTAGTTGCGGAGCTTTAAACAAGAAGCCACAGCAGTGCTGTCATTTATAAATGGTGATATTCGATAACATCATAGCAGGAAATCCTCCACAGGTTCATATTATTTTGCATTATCTGAAGAAAGCATAGCTAAGTTTTGTTTGCTTGCATATTCTGAAACAGTTAAAATTGCAATACTGTGGGGAGTTGGGCTTGAGTGTATGCTAATTCAGGCTCCAAAACAAGAGTTTGACAAGCCAGTTACTCAAACTGAGCTTGTCATTTGTGTGATTTAGCTCTGCTTCTGTTTGCATTTGAGAGTTAAAGTCCGGCAGAGCTAGGTAAATGAAAAAATAAACTTTTTGGTCAGCCACAGTAGTTGGTGTAGTGATGAGAATATGACACACCACTTTAATGCTCTGATTTGGCTCCATATTAAAAATATGAATGTATTGGTTTGTCCTGGTGTTATCCTCTGCAACCATATCTAAAGTAATGTTGGAAATCAAATTACTTGAGCTAAAATAAAGATTTTACAATATGCTAAATGCTCCAGGGCTAAATGTAAGGCCTTGTTAAACAAAGTATTTGAAATTTAAATATTGAATGATTTAGCAGCTTTTTGCATGTTGCTGGGAAGGATGGAAGTCTTCATTTATTTCTTATGACTTTCATAAGCTGATGTGGAATACGAAGACTCTTCTGGTATTTTTTTTGTCAGCCATCAGCCCCCTACTGGCAACTTTTCCCCTTTCATGGGAAACAAAGGAGGGGTTGTTAGTAAAGAGCTAATGGGGGTGGTTTACATTTTTTCTGTTTCTTCACTGACCTTAAGTAGCATGCACCTGGCTATGCGCCAGGGAAAAGAGTGCAGTGGAACATTCATGGAGGATGTTCCTTCTACAAGGAGCGTTGTCTTCAGGCATCCTTGCACCTTCCCTCACAGCATAAGCGGTAGTCTCTGTGGTGTCCATCAGGGTGATTGCACAGTGAAGTGGATCCCTGAGGGCCCACAAACCCCAACTCCAGGAGAGATGTGCATGCAATACCCTGTTATTTTTATCTTTCCATGTCTGGCTTCTCCATCTTGGGGCTGCTAATTGAACCCTACTTGCTTTTGTGACAGGGTTCCATACTGTTGCATTATGGAGGCAGACTAATACTGAGAGATGTTTGATGCCAACTCAGGCTGCTATGCCTTTGTGTTGGTTCTCTGTGCTTTTTGGAGGTGACTGTGTATTTTTAGTGCATCTGTGGATTGTGCTACACACCAGACATGTCTCCTCAAACTAAAGGAAGAAGCCTGGACAAGAATGGAAGAATCGTCATTTGTCCTGCGTAACATTTGTTACCTTTTCTTTGTGTTATTTACATTTCACATTTCAAAAGTATGCGTATTATTCCAGGCAACAATAGTGGGTAGCATTGTCGCTTCACAGCAAGAGGTTGCCTGGTTCAATTCTTAGCTGATGTGCTTTTTGTGTGGAATCTGCATGTCCTTCCTGTGTTCATGTGGGTTCCCTCTGGGTGCTTCGGTTTCCTCCCACATTCCAAAGATGTGCAGAAGGTGGATTATACAATCTAAATTGGTTATAGGTATGTGTGTGTGGTATGGAAGAACTACGGCAGCAGGGCTAGCCACCCGGCGGTGTAAACCTTGGCTGTGATTGTCACTGTTGAAGTGACATACTGACCCCATGTGCAAAAGTGGGGAAAAAATGGATGATGGATGGATTTTAAATGATTTGTGACAGTCAGGCATTCATTGCTTCTCATTCCTGACATTGTAGAATGTCAAAAGGGAGAGGGCCGTGATCATAACAGCTATAACCCATCGGGAACAGGAGATTTTTTTTTAAAATGCCGAAAATCTGCCCCTCCCAAAAAAATTCTCCGGTGACTGAAGTGCTTGTGGTTCTCAACTGGAGTGCAGATATTCCAGACATTCCTTAGCTAAGTTTGCATCCAGGAGACATTATGCGTGGAATGCACATTCGACCTGTCTGCCTTGTGGTACTCTTGAAACATGATGAAGTAAATTCTTGTGCCCTTTGTCGGGTAAACAAGCATTGACGGCTCACTCCATCCCTCCCTGGCTGGCTTTTCCAGCTTCCTGGATGTTGTTTAAGCCTGGATATTTTGGGAGGTAGAAATGGCCAAGCTTTAGTTTATTGGAGCTGGTGGGATGAGTCTGGCATATTCCCGTTCCTGTACAGCAGGAGCATTGCACTCTGTTTTACTGCATTCATTGTTTCATACTTTTTTATCTGTCTTTCATAGACATAGCACATATACATTATTGTATAAAAGAAGTCAAACCATGTTAATTTTTTTCATTTACATGCATTACATTACGTATACATTTTGTTTATTTATAAAAAGTCTCATTTAGTCCAACAGTGCATAAATTATTCAATTGCTGCCTTCCCTTAAACCTCACTCTGCCTCCTGAACAGTATTTTACACACATTTCCACAGATTCCATTTAATTATATATAATTTGCTCCTTTCGTTTCCTAAAGATCCATTTCCACTTACCAATACATTGGCTCCATTCCCAGTCTTATGCAGTAAATTTCATCCCCCTCTTGCTTATTTTCTGTATCCCTACTTACATTCATCCCTTCTATTCTTTCTCCATTCCCATGTTGGCTTAGTTCTTAGAATAACTTCTGCAGATTTTTATGGTGGTTGCTATTCTCCTTAACGATCTGCATCCAAAATTCCATTCTCTCCTTATTTCTTAAACTTCCCCCTTGCTTCATCATCATCCCTTTCCACTTTGAATTATAACCTACTTGGATATGTATATGAGAATTTACATGATAGTTCTAAAATATAAAATATGCCTTCAAATCGTGTAATCCTAAGCCACTTTGTTTTATTGGGAGGCTCAACTTATCCCACTTAACTCTTGCCCTCTTCCTCTTCCAGATAATTTCCTTCAACTCTTTATTAATTATTATCCATAACTTCTCCCGTGGCTGATAAAAATATGCCTGACCCATATATAAAACTAAAGGGACTAAAACGTTTTCACTGCTCGTATCTCGCTCTTCATTTCCATAAACAAGATCTTCCAGTGTTTCCATTTTTTTTTATCTTTTGTTTAGTCTCTTCCCGTATACCATTAGCTGCTATAACAGATGCCTTTTTAATTCATACTCCTAAATACTTCATCTTATTGTGTCCCCGTAAATATTGGTATTGCTGGACTAATTTGTGTGTGGGAACATAATCTACAACTGTAGCCTTTGTTTTATCTTCATTAATTTTGTATCTCCAAAAGACTTGAAACAGCCTCAAAATATTCCACAGCAACGAGAAGTCCTTTTCTGAATTTATCAAGTACAAAATAATATCATTTTCAATTAAAGCCTGCTTTTCTTGATTACCATACCAGTTATATCCTTTAATTTCTAATTCCCTTGTATTCCTTGCCAGTGGCTGTAAATATAAAGCAGTCAGCAAAGCTACTGAGATTTGTCTGCATACATCAACTGGACATAAGCTGATTTAAGTATATTTCCTGCATTTTATTGTGGTTTTATAATTTGGACTGATTCCTCAGATCTAGCTCTGTTGAAACTGTCTTGTGTGTATCTCTGAAGCTCTGCACTAGTTGCTAAACTGCTTTGAAATTCCTTTAAGTGTTAATTAGCTTGGGGGTTTCTGATAACATTAAAACCTGTGTTGGTTACACTTCTTGTAGTCATTTTAAACAGAGTTGCTTGCTACTGAGATTTGTCTGCATACATCAACTGGACATAAGCTGATTTAAGTATATTTCCTGCATTTTATTGTGGTTTTATAATTTGGACTGATTCCTCAGATCTAGTGTCTCCCCCCCCCCCCCCCGTTCTTGGCAGTAGTTTAAATTTGGTGGCTTTTGCAGTGCCCGCCCCACTGTAGATTTGATCTAGGACACTCCCCCAGTCCCATCTCTTTACCGCATTCTATCTAATAAACCCTTTCTGCACTTGCTTTTAGTCCTTTTTAATTTAATTACTTTTTTTCAAACTGTGTGTGGACTAATATTGCTACATACTCAAGTGTGCCAGCTTGCACTGCATGTGAATTGTTTTTACTACTGTTTTTGCTACTTTTCTGAAAAAAAAAAAAAAAAAAAAAAATTCCTGCTTTTACTGTATTTGTATTTCTTCCTAATTTATTTTGCTTTTGTGTCATCTTAAAAGTACTCCGTTGTATTTATTACTTCTTGGTGCAACTCATTCTAAGCCTTTTAGTTTAAGCACTTGGGCTTCAGACCAGTTGTTTTACATTAAGAAGGTTTGTGGTTTGCACTGTAGTGGCAGGACAGGTAGCTTACATCCTTCTAAGTTGGGAACTGCTGATTGAGGGCTCAGTGTCAGTTATTCTAAAAGTGTATTAATTCTGGTTTGAGCACTTGGGCTTCAGGCCAGTTATTTTACATTAAAAGGGTTCGTGGTCTGCACTCTTGTGGGAGGAGAGGCTGGACTCTGCCCTTCTGAGCTGGGAATTTCTGGTTAAAGGCTTATAGTGCCTGCATATTTGAACTGCTTCTTACTGAAATTGGTACACCTTGTTTGCTGTAGCGTAGACTAGATTCAGGCCTGCTGAATCTAGTTTGTTTGTATAACTTAAGCACTAATCCAGGCATTCTTCAAAGTATTCAATTGTATTTATTACTGCTTGGTAGTAACTTGATTAAAGTGTAGCTATCATTCTAAGTCTTTTGGATCAAGCACTTGGGCTTCAGACCAGTTGTTTTACATTAGGAAGGTTTGTGGCCTGCTCTGTGGTGGCAGGACAGGTGGCTTACATCCTTCTAAGTTGGGAACTGCTGATTGAGGGCTCAGTGTCTGTAATTCTAAAAGTGTATTAGTTCTGGTTTAAGCACTTGGGCTTCAGGCCAGTTATTTTACATTAAGAAGGTTCGTGGTCTGCACTCTTGTGGGAGGAGAGGCTGGACTCTGCCCTTCTGAGCTGGGAATTTCTGGTTAAAGGCTTATAGTGCCTGCATATTTCAACTGTTTCTTACTGTAATTGGTACACCTTGTTTGCTGTAGTCCTCTCTTAAAACCTAGTTGCCTCGTGGTTTTGGCGTCCTTTCAGGCTTGTTGGCTGTTGGTGAAGCACCCACCAAGAGGAGAAAACGCTGAGAGAAGAAAGGAGCCACTTTTGAGATTTTAAGTATTTTTCCTCTGTTTATTTGCTAAGTTTTTCTGCATAGTTGCTTAGTTTGAGCATTTTCTGGCTTGTTAAACTTGATTTCTGCATTAGTAGCTGTATTTAGAGCACAACCAAAAGCTGTTTACTGAATTTCCTGTTTGCACTTGATTTTAAAATCGTTTTTTTCTCAAAACTTGCATATTTTCTGTCTTTGGCCTATTGTGTGGGGTCATTTACAGTACTCCAAAAAAAAAAAAAAAAAAAAAAGCTCAGCACTTGTCTTAAAAGCATCTTCTTTTCAGGTTTAGCACTTCTGCATTATACAAAGTCTCTCACTAGCGAAACCCCCCCCCCCCCCCAGGAGTACCCACTTCCTTACTAAGTCCTCTCTTATTCAGTTACACCCCTAACTTCTTAGTTTCTCTAGCATGTCGAAGGGCCAGATGCTGGCGTCCTCCCCTGTCCAGTTGGTGAATCTGGGAATATTGAGGCAATGTTACAATTGCCTCATGTACACAGACAACCCTCTCCTCCTCCCACATAACACAAATACTTGCGAGAGATGCAGCTATTTGGCCAAACTGGAGGCTGAGCTCTCTCAACTCAGGACTGGCAAGACCAGACAGGAGGAGAAGGCAACTACACACACCACAAAACCAGTCTCACATAAAGCTATCACAACAATGAATCAAACACATAAACACACAAAGACATACTCGGAGGCTCTGAGCAAAAATTTACCTAAACAGCAGAGGCCTCCAAAGCAGACACCCAAGCAACTGCCACCTCATGACACACCACAGGCAACACATAAACCACAAAATCAGTGTGCAAAGCAGTCACAGCCCTTAAGGCCAAATACAACACCAAACATACTTGTCATAGGTGACTCCATAGTCAGACACACTGAAGTCCCACTCACCAGGCTGAATAAGGAGAGGGTCACAGTAAGCTGCCTATCTGGCGCTAGAATCCGCCACATAACACAAGCACTCGGGTCACTCCACAGCAAGTACAAATATGACACAGTCATTGTCCATGCTGGTGTGAACGACCTGAGATGTACCTCCCTGGACTACATGAAAAGAGACATAGAGGAGCTCTCTGATTATGTAGCCCAGGCAGGTATGACCCTGACCCTGAGCAGTATCCTTCCTTCACCAAGAATGATGCCACAACATAGAGACAAGATGATCAGCTTTAACAATTGGCTTAATTTCTTGTGTCATTCAAAGGGGATCCAGTGTCTGTCTGCCTGGGATGACATGCTTGACAAGCCACGCTGCTTTGCAAGGGACGGCTTGCACCTGTCACCCTGGGATTCCGGATATTGGCTAAGGCTCTTGCCACCCCATAGTGCCTTTTTAGGCAAGGCTCAAATTCTAAACCTACCACCCTAGAAAACAAAAATGGGAAGAAACTAAGGGTAATGCTGCTCAATGCCAGAAGTCTAAATCTCAAAATGCATGCACTCGAGGCCCTTCTCAGTATGGAGAACATCGATGTCTGTGCTGTAACTGAAACCTGGTTCAAGGCTCCTGAGAGCACCCCGGCACTATCAGGTTTTACCTCATATCATGCGTTCCAGCCCCAAAACCCGGACCACACCACAAAAGGAGGGGGTGTATCCATATTCATCAAGGATACCCACACCTCCAGGTTGGTGGCAACGCACGAAGCATTGGAAACCATCTAGGTGCAATTAACCATAGGCAAAACTGCTCTACAATTTGTAGCATGCTACAGGCCACCCTCTCAAACTCAGGAACCCCACACAGCCTTCCTGAAGACCCTGGAGGGTATAAATGTATCTCCAAACACCATTATATTGGGTGACTTCAACTACCCGAATATAGACTGGGAACATTACTCAAGCCCCAACTTTTTAGCCCAAAGGTTCCTGGAGTTCATAAATTCAAATGCCATGGAACAACTAGTCACCGTTCCCACAAGAGGAGAAAATATACTAGATCTCATCATCACAAACATGGGGACAAAATGCTCCACACCGGAAGTATATCCCTCATTGGTGAGATCAGATCATAAACTAATCTCACTGGAAATTCACATCCCGCCCCCACCCCAAACAAAAAAAACCACAGTGAAGAACTTCTCTAAAGCAAACTTCACACTACTCAAGACTGGTGTGGTATCCTTCAAGGCCCCGAGCCAGTGGAAACCACAACCCAAGCTGCGGAAGCCCTTACAAATGCCTTCTACGAACACCTGCAGGACTGCATGGATCAGGCAATCCCTAATAAAACCAAGACTCTTTCCACCAAGGGCAAACGTCCAGTCTGGTGGACCCCAGCCATAAACAAACTTTACAATAAGAGGAGAAAGCTGTTACATGATAGAGCAAAATCCATAAAAGAGAAGACACCCGTGATCATTATTAGTAAAAAAATACGAGCACTCATAAAATCATCCAAGGCCAACTTTGAGAGAAAAATTGCCATAGATTCAAAAGACAATCATAAGGCCTTCTTCAGCTATGTTAGAAACCTGGGTGGAATCTCCCAGATATGCTCAGAATTAGTCCAAAATGATACAAAAATCACTGAACCCACAGACATTGCCAACATACTGGCAGACAGGTTCAGTGCAAACTTCACCCCCCCCCCCAAAAGGAGAGATAACTATCCCAGCGGAGTGTAGCCTCCCAGACATCTCAAATGCGCAGGTAAAAGCTGCTCTCTCTAAAGCTAAAAACACAGCATCAATGGGACCGGATGGTGTCCCCGACTGTGTGCTACACGAACTCAATGAGGAACGCACATAAGGCAGCTGTTTAATCTTAGCCTTACCACAGGATACGTGCCCAAGGAGTGGCGTATGGCAACTGTGGTCCCACTCCACAAAGGCGGTGCCTCTACGGACCCTGGTAATTACCGCCCCATAAGCTTAACAAGCCTGGTCTGCAAAGCTATGGAGAGGATCATAATGGAACTCATAAACAAAGACATAGGGGACTTGCAGACATATAGGGGACTTGCAGACATTGGACCCGACCCAGTTTGGCTTCGTCAAGGGCAGATCATGCCTTTTGAACTTGGTCGACTTCTTCGAAACAGTCACCAAGGCCATTGATGAGGGAAAGGCAGTCCATACAGCCTACCTTGACCTTGCAAAAGCTTTCGACACAATACCCCACTCAGGTATTATAGAGAAACTTACCAGCTTAAATGTAAACCCATATGTCACAAGATGGGTTGCAAACTGGCTAAAGGACAGAACCCACAGGGTCAGAGTTGCTGGCACCATGTCAGACTCCAAGCCGGTCACAAGTGGTGTCCCACAGGGCTCAGTCCTTGGCCCTCTGTTGTTCAGCATCTACTTCTCAGAAGTACAGGCAAACATAGGAGGACTATGGCTGACAAAGTTTGCAGATGACTGCAAACTGGGCGCCATAGTGGAAAGTACATCGGACACAGATATCCTTCAGAAGGGTCTCACGGAAACTGATAGCTGGTTGCCAGAGCCATGGCCTGAAGTTAAATGCCAAAAAAATGTATAGTCATACCCCTCGGGAAAAACAAGGTAACCCCAAGCTACCATATAGGTGGCAATCCACTAAGCACAGAAGAGGTTATCAGGGACCTGGGGACCCAGGTTGACAGTGGCCTTTCTTTTGACACTCACATTGCTAAAGTGGTTAGAAAGACCTTCTACATTGCCCACCTGATCATGAAGGGATTCACATCCAGATCAAGTGAGGTCATTGTTCCCCTGTACTCTTCACTTATCAGACCAATGATCGAGTACAATGCCCCATTCGGGACGTATCTCACCCGACACCTGCAGCAATTGGAGAGACCCCAAAAGTTCCTCACCAAAAGGATAAAGGGATTCCAAAATCTGTCATATGCTGCCAGACTGAAGAAACTCCAGATCAGATCTATTCAGTCGCATACCGTCTGCTCAGAGGTGACCTGTGCCTGACATACAAGGCCATGTCCAACCCGGAATTAATGGACATGCTCCACCTCAAAAAATCCAAATCTACCAGATCCACTAGAGCAAGTGACTTAAACCTTAGCACGGATATAAATAAGACATGCTGGAGGGATAGATTTGTCACTCAGAGACTCCCTATGCTGTGGAATAAAATCCCGGTCCATGTGAGGCAGAGCACCTCGCTGGCTCTGTTCAAGAGAAATCTTGACCGGTGGATGGGAGATCGTAGGTTTACCCCGGGAATCATCTCTGTGTCACTGCTGGACAGAGGCAAAACAAACTAATGGGCACAATATTTTTTAACATGAGGGGTGGCGTAAGCCACAAAACTTTGGGCTAGGCTTATAAATGCCTTAGGGCAGATAGCCTAGTATAAACCTATGAACCTATGAACACCTGCCTGGTTCCTGTGTTCAAACACAGCTTGGAGAGGAACCCTCCCACTTTCAGTCTTGCCTCCAATCCTTCATATATCGTCATAATTAGTCTTGTTATTGAACAAGGGAATGCAATTGCTCCATTGCAGTATTCATAAAATCCCAGCTTACTCTGTTGGATGCTTTCTTTGCATCAAGACCCACCTCTGCTTCTAACCTTGACATAATTATAAGTTTTCCATGAATATTTCCATTTGTGCTCTTTACTGGTTTCCACATTTCTTAGCTTTATACATTTTTTTTTTAAATTTCAGAAATTTCTCTAATTCCTCTACATGAGTATATCCGTTTTTTTTTCTTGTCATAGCCTCTCTTTGTTTGGTGACAACCCTTTCAACATTCTTTTGCCTAAGTCATCATGCTAAAAGTGTCTGTGTTCTGGAATTATCAGAAATAGTTGCTTAGCAGCAATCTTTCTAAAGTCGTACAAATTATCCATATATTCTCTTATGTTTTATTTAGTACTCTGCATTTCTGCCTCTTTGTTCTGTGAGCTTTCTCTTACTCTGCAATATGTTAACCTTTGTCAGCCCCTCTGAGTAATTCTTATTGCTTCTTAACCATATCTTGTTCTCTTATTTCTACCCCTTTTTAAACTCCATTTTCATTTTATCCCACTTACTTGCTGTAATTTCTGAAGATATTTCTGTCTTCTTTAATAATTCTTAAATATTTTCCACTACACAATCCTTAAATTCTTCTCTTTTAACAGGTAGGTGGAAAAGAACCAGTATCTAATTTTTTCTTTGGTACCCTGTATTTTTATCTCTTTTTTTTTTTTTTTTTTTTTTTCAATGCATGATCCGAAATAGGTTTTGGATATGTGTTGAAGCTTTCAATTACATTTTTCAGGAACATGAGCATTTAATTTCTGTTTAGTCTAGCCTGGTTTATTGTACCTTGAAATATGTAAATTCTGTCTGAATTTCTACTACTGACTTCACAAGTTCCATACCAGATATTTTCAGAAAGTTCTTCAGAAATCTACCCTCTTTTGTTATATTTTCCTTTTTAGGTTTCCCTTGTACATCCTCACTATTGCAAATCAATTTCTGTTCCCTATGCACTAGTAATATGTCCTGCTGAAAGCTGATTTCCACAGTTTTCTTTAGTTCCATAATAGCATTTGGTGAAATATAAAAACATGCTTGCAATTCTCCTCTTTTGCCAGTAGCCCCTTGCTACCACAAATCTACTATTATTGCCTTTTTTCTTCTATCAGTATTGGAGCCTGTCTAGCAATTAGTCTAATTACGCCTCCTTTCATTTGCCCCTGATATTTTGTTGACTATCCATCCTGAAATCCTTTTGTTGTAGAACATGTTCAGTTCTTTCCAAATGTGCCTTCGACAGCAATTCTGTTTGCTCTTTGGATTTCTTAATACAATTCAGTATCTTTCCTTTTTGTTTAAAGGCTATTTTAAATATTATGGATAACATAGCCATCATGCAAAAAAAAAAAAAAAAACTGTTCCCCACTGTTATACACGTCAGTTTTTGAATACGTATTTCACACACTGATGTTTGGCAAGCTGATCTTTTATATCTTGTCTCCATATGAACTTGTCATATTTTTCAAGACTTTGTTTTAATGACAACCCTAAAATAAAACTGTCATTTTCAAAATACCTCCATCCTATCCTGTATTAATATAGAACAAACACAGAAAACTGTGTAGTACTTCAAAAAATGAAATGTAAACATAGAAAATTTTTCCCCAAATGGATAGCTGCACCAACAAGCATTACCTTACATGAAATTAAGGTTACCCATGCTAAAGGCCATGCTACAGCCTATGTCCACACTCCCACTGCTTGTTGTCTGTTGTGTTCTTAGCTCTGTTCCCCTCCCAGATGTGAAAAACAGTTTGTATTCCTTTAGAAAACTTTTAGCCCTAAGCAAAAATGCTGTGGTTATCTTTAAATAAAACTAAATTGCATACTGTTCTATTAAATGCATTAAAATATTAAGGCTGTTAGAGAGGCTGCTGTATTTTATTCACTTTCCAGAATTTCAAACTTTATTTTTCACTGAACTGCTTTACATTGTAGCTTTAAGTTTTGCATTTTCCTCAACAAAGAATGCTCAGAATTCTTGAGATTAATTGCTTGCAAATGCAGACAGCTCATCTCCATGTAAATGTAGTCAGCAATGAATCTGTGTAAATTTCAGTCAGAATTTAATATATAATTGCTTTCAACTGCAGGCTTATTGATCCCCATTATTTGCTAACTGAAACAACAGGCTAATATCTTTGCATATATATGAAACTTGGCATTTTTTAATGACTTTCATCATTTTGTCTTAATTTTCAAGCCTACTTACATACAAAAAATACTTGTTATAGCTTAATCCAAGAGCATTAATCTAGACATTCACCATTCCCAAAAGTAAAATATCTTGATCCTAGATGTAATAAAATCAGTGCTGTCCCCCCCCCCATTACAGCAACCTACAATCGCAGCATATTAACATCAAAATTAGTTTGTCCAGCATTTCTTCTCATGTTCTACAGTAAAGCCCATATGTCTTACAACTGAAAAGTGCTTTATTTTTAATATGTTTAAGACATGCAATGGTCTCCCCCCACACACATTTGTTACCCTTGACTACGCACTATGCAAAACTGCTTTACTGTGTATAACCTGCAGTTTGTTATGAAATGTTTTATACAAATTCTAATAACAAAAGTTATTTTACTTACTTTTCCCTTTTTAGTGTCTTTCGTTACATTAATGACATAAAGTGGGGTGTATACTTTACAGCCCACCCAGAAATTTAACACTCAACAAAAGTTTAGTCTTTTTCAGCCACTTTCTCTTTCCAAGTCATATTTCAGAAATGTGATTGATGTTTTATAGTCTCCCAGTTATTCACTTCATTTCACCCGGATAACTGGTTTAAAAGCCTTTTGTTATTTGCGTTGTTATACTCCTTCAATATTTCATTTATTTTAATCACTTCTGAATACATTTGATTTATTTTTCCACTAAATTACTGGTAGTCATCTCCTGTGCCAAAGCTGAAGCTTGAACTACTGCTTGTTGAATAACTGCAGGATTTTTCTCAGCCAGTGTCTTCTTTTCCCCTTTCCTGATTTGATTTTCATTCAGGTTCTCAAAAAAAAAAACATCTTCTTTGCTGGCATCCAGGCAGTGTACTTACTAGCCAGTGACTGAATTTTACTCAAGCTGATAATATAATTGGCTTTTCTCTGTTTCTTTTTTCAAACTGGGAGAGCTGAAATTAAGCTGTTGATCAGTGTGCAGTCATCTTGGAAGCCACCACATCACAAAATGTTTTATACAAGTACTAGAAAGAACAGAAATTGTTTTGCCTACACTTCTTTTTTCCCTTTATAGGTTCATAGGTATATACTAGGCCAATGACCACTAGGGCCCTTAAAATCCTAGCTGTGCAATCCAAATGTGACCCACAAATTTGATTAGTTGAGGTGATTTAATTATTGCCTGTGTACGTCAGAGACATAGGAGACAGACCAGGGATGAATTTCCGATTACTTGTCCATTGGTCCAGGTTGTGCTCAGATGGGTTTAGGGAGGAGTTCAGTTTCATATGGATGGGGAGCCTGTTCCAGAGATTGGGAATTCCATGACAAACATATCTCCCCAGCTTGTCCTATTTATACTGCAAGCAAACTTTAGGTCTTTTAACCCAGTAGTTCTGATGCTGTTTGTTTTTTGGATGTGCAAAAGATTCATCAAAACAAGGTCCAGGGATGCCTTGTATGCCATGCAAAGTTCATCTCTCAGAAGTCTGTATGATATTGAATAAAGAGACAGAGCTTTGCGGTGATAAGCTTAGGACATTGTGTTTACTCCCTGCATTGTTTTTGTAAGGAACCGTTGTGGACATTCTAGTTGCTGCATGTGTCTGCTCTGGTACATACTGAAGGGGGACATTATACTTTATGATGGGCCAAGTATAATGACCTGTCTGGACCTAGATGTCATTCCTTTGCTTATAAGTTGAGCAACACAGAAGAATTTTTTTACTACTTTGGACACACAATCAAAGGCTAGGTTCCGATCTATATGACTTCCCAGATCCCTGACTAGTTAATCAACTTTTAAGGGTGTTTTATTGAAGATGTAGTTACCCAGGGTGTCAGACTTGCCTAGAGGTATGATGCATTCATTGGTATTGAGGTTTAAGCCATGGCTTTGGCAACAACCGTTTGTCTGTCTTAGACCTTCCTGAAAGGTTTTCTCATCTTAGGTGGATTCATTCACTGCTCCCTGTATGCAATTATCTACAAACTTGGTTAGCCAGAGACTTCTGACACTGGCTTTGACATCTGAGAAGTAGATGCCAAAAAGGAGTGGGTCTAGCACAGAGCCTTGAGGGGACTCTACTGGTGACTGGCTTTTTTGTAGAGTGGCCTCGACAATTCTAACCTCATAGGTCATATCAGTGAGCCAACTAGCTATCCTGCATGTAATAAAGGGGTTTATACCTAGCTTTGTAAGTTTGTTGACAATGCCTGAGTGTGGTATTGTATCAATTGCCTTAGCAAGATCTAGGTATGCAGTATACTCAGTTTTCCCCTCATCCACTGGCCTAGTGACTTTTTAAAGAAGTCCACCAGATTCAGTAAGCATGACCTTCCTTTGACAAAGCCAGACTGGGATGGATCCAGTTTCTGGAGGTCACCTGTGTCCTTGTTGGTAATTTCCATGATAACTCTCTCCATGTTTTTGCAAATAAGACTAGACAGACTAATGAGTTACTATGAGAACATGTTAACAAGAGGAAAGAAAACAAACTGTATAAATTATACAAACAAGTGACTCTGCGACAAAAGTAGTTCAAAGGAGTTTTAACAAGAACAGTGTAGTGCTTTTGTTTGATTACGAATAAACTTCATCAGATTAAACCAAAAGAATCATGTGCCTTCTTTTACAAGTTTAAGGAAATGCGAACGAGACAAAGAAATGCAAAGTAACAAATCCACTTTGATTATTACAAATTAGAATACATTCTTTTAAGTTGCAGCAACCTACAACTAATAGTCACATCACATGAATCAAACTTAAAACAACAACAATGATCACTTACATCTAATAGTCACATCACACGAATCAAAGTTAAAACAACAACAATGATCACGTACATCTAATAGTCACATCTCACGAATCAAACTTAAAACAACAACAATGATCACAGTATAAAAGTAACAAAACAAATAGAGTACTACAGTGTTATCTATCAAAAGATTTCAACTTCAAAAAACTTGTAATGAAATACATTGAGATGGGGGGGGGGGTCGCATGCAAAAAAATCAGCCACCACACCTCCCGTTGCTCTAATAAAACTTTCTATGGTCCACCTCTTGGGTTCTTGGGCATCTGTTGTAATGCTGCAAACTTAAACTCATGACCAGGAAACTGGCTAATATGTTTATACAAAGCATCGGTGACTTTCTTCTTGGATATTTCCTATGTATGCTCATAAATTCTTTGGCACAACTTGCGTTCAGTTTTGCCAGTTTAAGAACCACATCACTGCATACAATTGGCAATATAAACAATGCCTTGTGTGTATAACAACTAAAATGGGCTGGAATTGGAATAATATTTGATCTGAAGTAGTTAACTTCATTTGTGCAGCAACCTGTGGGTATCTGATCCGACTTCGGATCCAAGCCAGCAGTTTTCAACAGCTTAGATCTGAGCTCCTAGCTCCTCCCTCTACCCGTAAACCACTGCCAACCCTGACTGACCTCAGATCTAGTTTGCCACGCTTGTTGTCAGCAGCTGGATTCTCGAGCTCCGTCGTTAGCGAATTTCTGTGAGAAAAAAAAATAGAACATTTTTACTTTTTCTATACTTTTGGTGTGAGTACCGTGTGTTAGGCCTGTACCCGTTTCCCTTGGCTTAAATCTTCTTTAGTTTTTATATATTTTTCCCTCCCTCTCCCTCGCTGGTTCGTTAGGGTCTGTGTGTGTTGCTTAACCTATCTTCTCGAAGTGCACCGAGTGTGGCAATAAGCTTTCACCGGCTGATGGCCACACTCGGTGTGTTCTGTGCCTTGGGGTTGGACACCTTTCCTCTGGGTGTACCATCTGCATGGCGTTCAACCCCAGGGCACTCAAGGACCGGAGATCCAAGCTGATCCTGGCTGGTCTCCTGCCCCCAGATTCGGCTTCAGCCTCCGGTCCTACCGCGGCGGCCACTCCTGCCTCTCTCCCCCCGGCGGGGACTCAACCTCCCGCTGTAGGCCCGGAGGAGAGGGAGGCCAGGAAAGACCAGAGGAGGGAGAAGCACCACAAGCGGAGGGCTGAGGCCTTCCTGGTCTCCTCCTTCACGGATCCGGTCCCCTTGTTTTTCACCGGGTCCTGAGGAGGAGGAGACCCGATCTCCTTCGAGGTCATCGAGGCGGCATTCCCGTCCTGCTTCGGTGGCCTCTTCGAGATCTACGCATAGCCTTTCCGATGCAGACTTGGACCGGATGATGTGAAGATTTCTCCAGGCTCAACTGCAGATGGGAGTGCTCCTGCCCCCCCCCCTCCAGGGGGAAGCTCGACCCCTTTCTTTGCCCCGATAGCTCCTTCTCCGTCCCGCTTCCCGGGTTCGGAGTCGGGCAGCCTTTGGAACCAGGGGGTGGGTCAGCGCCGACTCTTCCCTCGAGCCTGTCAGGTCCGTTTTTGTCGGATCCGAGCTCTCGGAGCCAAGGGCTGAGCTTCGGATCCAAGGGTTTCAGTATACCTTCGGCGCCATCCAGGTCGGAGCATACTGGGCCGTCGGATCCAATTGCTTCAGCGCCGGCTCCGATCCGCCTTTCGGATCTGAGTGAGGTCCCGCTCTCTGATCCCAGAGAGAGCGGCTCTCCCTCTGTGTTCGACGTGGTAGAGAGGGCTCTGTTGACTGCTTCCAGGCTCCCGGTCCTTGCCACAGCTCCGCCCCGCACTCCTCCTCTGTTGGGTCTGACTTCCATCACCCATCCCCAGGGACAGCCTGCTTCAATGTCCCAGGTCGTTCCCTTGGAACAGAATGTTGCTGGTGAGGCCTCCTCGGACAGCCCCCCCCCCCCCGAGGAGATCAAGCGAAGTGCAAGAGGAGGCACTTGGACTCTTCCTGAGTCCTTAACCGAAGACACGGATTTGGAGGAGGGGGAAGGCTCCCCAAGGTCACCCCCCGAGGATGTCCCCTTTGAGGGCATCATGGAAATGCTTAGGATCAGAGGGGGGTGGTCTGCCCCAAAGCCGACCTCAGACAAAGCCATGTTCCTGGAGGCATTTGAAGCAGGCCCTTCTACCTCTTGGGTGTCCCCTCTGGCCGACCACCTGGTGGACCTGATTACCACCAGGGCGTGGAAGGAGCCGGACACTGGAGCCAGTCCTGAAACGCCCTGACAGGATCCTCAGTCCCCCTGCCGACAGGCCCCACTGGAGCAAGGGTCCCCCGTAGATGCCATGTTGATGGCGGCGGCCACTAAGAGGGAACTAGCTCAGGAGAGCCCCTCGGTCCACCCCCCAGGCAAGCCCATACTAAAGGGGGCGTAACCTAAAAACTAACTATATAGGCGCTTAATGAAGGAGTCCCGAGCGATGGACCTCTTAGGGAAGCAGTTGTTTTAGTTAAGCGTCCTTCTCGGTGAGGTCACTGAACTACATGGCACATGTTATTCGGCTGCAGCGGGATCTTATTAAAGAATATGCTGCATCGCCCCCGGAGTCCATGTTGGCGGAGGACAAACAGTTGTACTCCAACCGTATGGCCACTCTTAGGTCCATTTCCAATCTCTATGCGGCTACTATCCCATGCCATGGAAGGAGCTGCTAGAGCTAGTGGAGCAGGTCTCGTCACGAGGCGTCAGGCCTGGCTTCGGCATTGTGATTTCGCGTAACCCTTCAAGGCGTCTTTCGCAAATGCCCCTTTTGATGGTTCTGCCCTATTTGGGAAGACAGTTTGCGACACCTTGGTCCAGAGCGAAAAGGACTGGAAGATGCCTGCTGTCGGAGTCCGCATATCTGCTCCCCAGAGGTCCTTCTCCAAGAACCAAAAAGCACAGAAGAAGATGTGGTTCCGGAAGTTGCAACAATCCCAGTCCGCTCCGGACCTCCAGTCCTTCCGTGGCAGAAGAGGACAGGGAGGACGCCGCCCTAGAGGCAGAGGGGGCCCGAAGAACTTTGGGTCCAGAGAACCTTTCTCTGATCGGCCCACGCAACAGCCCTGAAGGGTTGCCCGACTGCTCCACTCTGGAGGCAGTCGAGGGGTGTTTCTGGAGGCACCTCGCAGCTTGGGAGTCCATCACGACAGACCGCTGGGTGCTTCTCATCATATCCAGAGGTAAAGGGGTTTATACCTAGCTTTGTAAGTTTGTTGACAATGCCTGAGTGTGGTATTGTATCAATTGCCTTAGCAAGATCTAGGTATGCAGTATACTCAGTTTTCCCCTCATCCACTGGCCTAGTGACTTTTTAAAGAAGTCCACCAGATTCAGTAAGCATGACCTTCCTTTTACAAAGCCAGACTGGGATGGATCCAGTTTCTGGAGGTCACCTGTGTCCTTGTTGGTAATTTCCATGATAACTCTCTCCATGTTTTTGCAAATAAGACTAGACAGACTAATGAGTTTGTAGTTTCCAGTATCTAACCTGTTAACAAGAGGAAAGGAAACAAACTGTATAAATTATACAAACAAGTGACTCTGCGACAAAAGTAGTTCAAAGGAGTTTTAGCAAGAACACTGTACTGAATAAAAAAAATAAGTGCTTTTGTTTGATTACGAATAAACTTCATCAGATTAAACCAAAAGAATCATGTGCCTCATTTTACAAGTTTAAGGAAATGTGTACGAGACAAGTAAATACAAAGTAACAAATCCACTTTGATTATTACAAATTAGAATACATTCTTTTAAGTTGCAGCAACCTTACAACTAATAGTCACATCACATGAATCAAACTTAAAACAACAACAATGATCACATACATCTAATAGTCACATCACACGAATCTAATAGTCACATCACACGAATCAAACTTAAAACGGCAACAATGATCACAGTATAAAAGTAACAAAACAAATAAATAGAGTACTACCGTGTTATCTATCAAAAGATTTCAACTTCAAAAAACTTGTAATGAAATACATTGAGATGGGGGGGGGGGGTCACATGCAAAAAAATCAGCCACCACACCTCCCATTGCTTTAATAAAACTTTCTATGGTCCACCTCTTGGGTTCTTGGGCACCTGTTGTAATGCTGCAAACTTAAACTCATGACCAGGAAACTGGCTGATATGTTTATACAAAGCATCGGTGACTTTCTTCTTAGATATTTCCTATGTATGCTCATAAATTCTTTGGCACAACTTGCATTCAGTTTTGCCAGTTTAAGAACCACATCACTGCATACAATTGGCAATATAAACAATGCCTTGTTTGTATAACAACTAAAATGGGCTGGAATTGGAATAATTGTTTCTTGCTTGTCTGCCTGAAACACAATTTACATAATTGCATTGTTGGCATGTACCACATTTCAACATCTTGTCTGGGGTCTTATTATTACATGGTCTCTCCAAAATGTTGTTGAAGTTAGGACATCTTCTGTACACAATGGTAGGGCGAACACCCAATCGATCGGATGTATCATCAGCCGCAGTCAAACCCCAATTTTTGACGACAATGTCGGAAATTACTGCACTATTCGAATAGTAAGCAGTGACAAAAGGTATCCTCCTTAACTGGTTCATCAGATGGCAGCAACCAGTTAATAGTAGTGTCACTGGTAGAAATACCACCAGTAGCCTTATCATTGACATGAGACATTATTTGTCCACTCCTCAGTTGTAGTAAAATTACATAAAAAACGTTTTACGTTTGTATATGACTTCCTGCTTTGAAATAAAGTTGAGACTCCCCCTGTTTAAAAACCTCTGCCAAAGATAAATACATTCATAAATAAAATCTCTGTCATCAGAAACCATTCGTGCCGCCCTAACCATCTGTCCCTTAATAACCACATGTTTTACATGATGGGGTGGTTGCTGGTATAATGTAAAAACTATTAGTGTGTCAACTTTCTGTCCATTAGGACATGCATCTTTGGCCAGACACACGTCTAAATAAGCAGTGGACTGGTATTCGACCGTATGTGTAAACTGAAGAACTGAAGTAGAACTATTAATATAGTCTATAAATAATGAAGTGTTCTCTTTTGGACCAGTACAGGCAACAAACTGTCTAAATACCGAACATACGTAGAAATAGATAAAAAAAAATTAGAGGCTGTAAACAGGAAAATGGTATTCCCAATATGCCATTGTAATGTTAGCATAGAGGGGCCCACAAGCTGCCCCCATAGCTACACCTCTTAGTTGCTTCAAAAGTTGCCTTTCAAAGTAGATCTAGTTGTTAGCTAAAACCAGTTCCATTAGTCTGTTAAATGTATTAACTTTATATTGTCTGGTCCCATTGATGCAGTATTCTTGGACTTGGAGAGAGTATTAAGGATCTGTTTGCTAGTGATAGCAGGTGGAGTTATATTTGATGGTATTTCTTGAGGAAAGGTTGAGGGGGAAAGAGGAGTAAAGTTGGAGCTGAATTTGTTGGCTAATAGGTTTGCTACATCATTTGGGCGGAGTATAGGTGGCTCCATTTCCAATGAGCTCTGCACGCAATTATGTTTTGCCTTTGAGGTTGTGGACATAGCTAAAGAATGCCTTGTGCTTTTCCTTGGCCTGGGAGGCCAAATTTAGATCTGATTTGGCTTTGGTAGACATTGTCCCCTGAGTTGTTTGTTTAGTTTGAGAGTGCTTTTATCCTTCTGTGTGGTGCACATCCTAATTTTTTTTTACATGATTTTCTTCCTTCTGTTATACAGCCTATTGATGATGTGATTCCACCAGGGTGGCTTGTTTTTTTTTTTTTTTTTGAGTTCGTTCTGTGCTTCTTTGTAGAAACAGCTGCCTCTATGCCGGTATTAACATGCTTGTGTAGGGTTTCTGTGAACCAGTTCTGCATAGGCAGCAGTGTTCTCATGGTTTATGGAGGCTTAAAATGTTACCAGGTTATCACTTAATAGCAGGAAGTTAGCCTTAGAGTAGTTCATGAATATCCCAGTGTTTGCTGAGGATCCAAGTTTTATTTTTACTTCGAAGGGGACCATTTTGTGGTCTGACCTTACCAGGGAAGATATTACACTAGGGAATGTGCAGCACTTTCCCATATTAGTTAGGACCAGATCCAGTATGGTTGCACCCCAGGTTGGTGTACTGACACTCTGGTCCAAGGGGTTTATATTTACAAAATCCAGGAATCTTTGTCTGTATGTTTGGTGTCATATAGGATTATCAGTTAATAATGGGGTAATTAAAATCGCCCAAGAATATGGTATTGGATTGGATGGTGACTGTTTTGAATAAGTTTGAATACATGGCACGGGTTTAGTGAGTCATAAAGAGGGACCTGTAGCTTGCAAGGAAGTGATATTGGATTTTGCCTATGGTGATTTGAACATGAAGCAGCTCAAGTGCATTGTCCTGTTTGACCAGCCTTGAAGTATATTTATTTTTGATGTAAATAGAGACACCTAGTCCCTGTCTGTAAAGTAGCTGGAGTAAATGTGAGGGAGTCATTATAACCTTGCTTCTTGGGAGTGGATTTTTTTGTTTAGACTTCTAGCATTGAGCAGTAATACTTTTTAAGATTTTCATGGTTTTGATTTGCTATGTTGGAAGTACTTTCAATTTGGCATTGCCTAAAAAAGGCACTATGGGGGAAGGCAATGTTTTAGCTAATATTCTAAAGCCTAGAGGTGAGAGGTGCAGACGATCCCTGGCAAAGTAACATGGTTTATTAACAATGTCCTTCCATGCTAACAAATATTGCACTCCTTAGAATGGCACAAACCAAGCCAGTTATTAAAGTCTATGTAAAAAGTAGCAATGTAGACCACCAGGCTAATAAACGAACATTTTATTACTGATTAGTAAGCGCTTTCGGGAGAACTCTTCATCAGACAAAAAAACACTCTACCATGCCAAATTAAATGCAGACAAATAGGCAATCAATGCAGAAAAACAATTAAAACAAATTTAGATGTTAGGTCTATGCCTACTCAAAACAGGCTTTAAAGGTACTACACCATTTATACCAGAGAGCCTATATCTGCCCCCAATTCTATTATCCATTTTACTTCACAAAATTTAGTATAGCTTTTAATGTCTCCCCCTCTGGGGTTAGATTTATTTGATCACCTGTAATACCAGGAAAGAAAAGTGATGCCCATCATTCTCATTTTATGTTGAAATAAGGCATTATGTATACGTTTTAACCTAATATCTGACAGATGTTTAAAAATTCTGTCTCTAGCCTACAATTAGTCTTTCTCACATAGAAAGACATGCAAGATGGGCATTTAGCCAAATAAGCAATGTTTTCAGTATCACAACTAGCTAGAAGATTAGGGCAATATGCCTTGCCTGTAATAGGATGTATAAATGTTTGTTCCTTACTTATCAAAGTGCATGCTTTACATTTATGGCATGGGTATATTCCCTTTCTCTTGCTTTGAAAAGTTAGGCTTTTTATCACTTTTGAATGGGTCCCTATCACACAAGATTTGCTTTAAATGTTGAATCTTCTTCTAAACAAACCTTGGAACATTGCCCACTAAGTCTCTCAGCCCATCATCAGTTTTCAGGATCTTCCAATTCCTCCTTATCACATCACATATTTGTTTGTTAGTGCTACCAAAGGTCATGTATAAATTAACCATACTTTCAGTAATCAAATCACCCTGTTGTCCTCTGCCTTGCGTCTTGCCTGTCTTCTTATTTTGTACCCTTTGCGAGGAGAACCAGGGCGTTCCCTTTAACTGTCTTTGCTGGGATGCATCATAAATCCCTTGCTCTTATCTCCCTGTCATCTTTTGTTCGTATTGTGGCATCATCCTCGAACAAAGTAAAATGCTGCTCAATGCTGTGCTCATACCAGCCTGGGACACCTGTTCCAAGATTTCCATGATGTCTGTCTTCATATAATCTAGGGAGGTACTTTTCAGGTCGTTTACACCCACATGGACTATGAGTTGTACTGGTACTTGTGGTCCAATGACTCGAGTGCATGCATAAAGTGGCAGATTCTAGCCTCTGATAAGCAGCTGACCTTGCCTTTCTCCTTACTTAGGTTAGTGAGAGGGACGTCAGTGTGCTTGACCTAATTAACCCTCTTGGTTGACTATTAACTTTGAGAGCATTTTTATCTTCATGGGAATTACCATTTCTGATTTTTGCAGAAAGTGTTACTTTTGTTGTATATCCTGTTTAATGTGGGATGACACCAGGGTGGTTTGTTTCTGGGGCCTATTCTGGGCTTACTTCTTGGATGTCCAGCTGCCTCAATGCAGCCATTAACATGGTTGTATAGTTTCCGAGATCAATTCAGCATAGTTTGGTATGTTCTCAAGGTTTAGAAAAGCATTGAGTGTTGACAAACCATTACTTAATAACAGGTAATTTGCCTTTAGTGTCGTCTATATGCTTAACAGTCCACCCACAAGTTTTAAAAGGTCAGTAAAAGTCCACTCTTTCTCAGCCATCTTTTCTTGGAAAGCTATATTTCACAAATAAGATTGATTGTGTAGTCCCCATTTTACTAATATCATTGCTGCTGGTCTTTTTTATCACCATTTCAACACCAGACTGGCTCAAGTCCAGTGTACTCCTGATTACTACTGTGCTTTTGTTTCTCTCAAGCATTTACCTTCGGAACTTTGGAAAAGGTTACAGTGTTTCTGTATGAGCTTTTTGTTAGAAGAATGTGAAGCAGAGTCCCCTTCTTTTTGCTAGCTCATTTTTTTTTTTGTTGTATAAAATTTTTAGCTCCTTCTTAGCCTGTTCTGCATCAAAAATGTGTTTGATCCTCCTGGAAATATATTCTGAAGATACCTGAATACAGTGGCTTGAATCTCCCACACCTTTTTCTTGACACTCCCTGAGTACTGGTTTTAATTAGCTTCTCTTTTGCCTGGTGTACAGTGAGGCATCATTTCCCCCTAACACTCTGTCTCCAATTTTAATACTTTTTCCTTCTCCCAGTTTTGTTAAGATTAATTATTTCTGCTGATATGATTTGCATCTTTACTAATCTAGGTTTTGGGGGTGCTTTCTCATGACCATGTTTGGGGCATACACCGTGTGCCATTTCTGTTTTCAAATCCTGCTGTGGAACACCAGTCCAGTTCGGTTGTTTGTGCTTTCATAAAATTAATAAAATCTTTTCCTTTAGTGTTTCTGGTACAGCAGGAAATCTCCAGTTTTCTCTGCATTTTCTGTCTTAACTCTACCATTTTTGAAACATCCATTCTTGAGAAGTCTTGTACTCATTCAGCTTTTTCTTCATGTCAACCTCTTATTTTTGCAGATTTATCAGTTCATCTGAATAGCTAAGTAAAACTTCTGTATTTTTCTAGCCTTATTTTTATTTAAGTTGATGTACTCCTTCAGTGTTTCATTTATTTTAATCACTTTGAGTACATTTGATTTATTTTCTCTCACTAAATTACTGGAAGTCACCTCTTGTGCCAAAGCTAAAACTTGAACTGCTTTTTGATGAACAGCTGCAGGCTTCTTCCCAGTCAGTGTTTTTCTCTTCACGTTTTCTGATGAATTTTCTTTATGGTTCTCCAAATTTCTTCTTTACTGGCATCCAAGAAGTATATGTGCTAGCCAGTAACTGAGTTTTACCGAAGATGACTATATCACTGGCCCTTATTTCTCAGTTTTTGTTTTCACACTGCGAGAGATGAAATTTAATTTATTGATCAGTTTGCAGCCTTATTTGAAGTCCTGGCTTTGGCAAATGTTCCCCTTGCTGTAGTTTCACAATTTTGGCCAACCAGGAAACGGTCTAGCTCATCTGTCCAAGTCCTATCCAGATCATAAGACGTTACTAGGCTAGCCAAGTTCTTAATCTTATTTCCACAATAAGCA
The DNA here is from genome assembly GCF_019279795.1 of Protopterus annectens. Taxonomy (NCBI): domain Eukaryota; kingdom Metazoa; phylum Chordata; order Ceratodontiformes; family Protopteridae; genus Protopterus; species Protopterus annectens. The sequence goes on from NC_056727.1 coordinate 444,026,861, forward strand.
CCTATTGCCCTGTCCGAGGGGCACAAGTGGAGCCCCTGGGGTGAATTTACGGTCACCCATCCAATTGTACAGGTTGTGTTTGAAGAAGGCCAGTGAGGTGCTCTGTTTGACATGAGGTGGGAGTCTGTTCCCAAGATGTGGTAACCTCTGAAAGACAAATCTGATGTTCTTCGTGTTTCACTGTTGCAGTCATCACATTTGGGTTATCTGCTTGCAGTAGCCCTCAGTCGGCCTGATTATCAAATTCTTGGGTCTTGTGTCAGTTGCGGTCTCATCTTCCGTGACTTCAGGTAGTCGGGGGTATAAAGCATGCAGCCGACACCATTACATCAGTCTTTCTTGCCGTGCGGTGCCTGAAACGGAAGCAGTTCGAAAGTGCTGGTAGGCTGACTACCGAAATTTTTGTTTTCGAATTTCAGAACCAAAGTAACTAACGCTAAGTACCCCGTTGGGGGAACTTTGTCTTGCTCTAAACGA
>NC_056727.1:444027837-444180779 GCF_019279795.1 Protopterus annectens
TTCAGCAGAGTACAATACTGATCCCCCTGTCTTTTCTCATCCTCTCCCAAGACAGTTTCTAAGAAGGATCAAAAACATCAAACCTCCTAGGAAACCACCTCTACCTGCTTGGGACCTTAACTACGTGTTGGAAAAACTAACACTGCCTCCATTTGAACCAGCAGCATCTGCAGATCTACAGTACCTCTCATGGAAGACTGCTTTCCTTCTGACAATAACCTCAGCAAGAAGAGTTTTGGAATTGCTGGCCCTGATGGCAGTTCAGCCATTTATTATTTTCCATCAGGATAGAGTTTCATTAAGAACTAATCCTACTCTTATGCCAAAGGTGGTATCCAGGGTTTCATTGAATCAAGCCATTCACTTGCCTACCTTCTTCCCAAATCCACAAAACAAAGGGGAGAAACTGCTGCACACCCTGGACATTCACAGACAGTTGCGCTACTACTTGGACAGAACTAAAGGTTTCAGAAAAACTGACTAGCTGCTGGTAGCATATGCTGCTGGTACTCAAGGAAAAGCAATTTCCAAACAGACAATTTCAAAATGGATAGGAAATTGCATCCGCTTTTGTTACTCATTTCATGGAAAGACTGTACCAGCTAACATTAGACCTCATTCTCAGAGCCACAGCCACCTCCACAGCCTTCTTAAGAGGGTTGGCTACAAAAGACATTTTAGAAGCTGCCACATGGAGCTCCGTGCATACATTTGCCAAGCATTACAATTTACCTCTATATTCCAGGTCCAGAGCAGGCTTTGCTACGGCTGTCCTGCAGGGTATCTTAGCTACACCATCCTTTTCCTAGTACCTCCACCCCCAGATTGGCTATGGTATTCTACCCATATGTGATGACTGCAGATGCATCCTTGAAGGACATAGTACAGATGTCCTTCAAGGATGCATCTGCAGTCCTAACATATGGGTTGTCCTGCCTCGGGCAGCCCTTCGGTCGGCCGGATTCCAAAGTCTGGGTCTGGCCTCGGCTGATGTCGCACTTCACCCGACGTCATAGCTGCTGGGGTATAAAGGCATCAGCCGACGCCATTTTCCCCAGTCTTTCTTGCCCCGCGGTGCCCAAAGCAGAAGCTGTTCGCAAGTGCCAGTCGGTCAGATCCACGGATTTCTACTACCGAAGACTTCTAAAAAGCTAAGTACCCCGTTGGGGACTCTTTCTTGCCTCAGCCGATGTCAGACAAAGTAAATAATTGTTTAACTTGTGGGAAACAAATACCTCATAAGGATTTCCACTCTTACTGCCTTCCTTGCTTAGGCCCAGACCACGACGTATCAGCTTGTCTAGCCTGTGCTTCCTTCAACCGACGGATGCTTAGACGTCGGTCGGAGTTTGCAGAGGAGTTTTTTGGTCCCGCTTTTGCATACAAAATGCCGTCTGAGACTCCGACTACACAATTAGCTAAAAAGTGCAAGGAAAAGGACCGACACTCGCGGCCCGCGGTTTCGGCTGAAACCACGGTTAGGCCAACCGTGAGTGTTTCGGTTTTGGCTGAAACCGAGTCCTCGGTTCTTCCTTCGGCCGAAAGCATGCCTCCGATAACCGAGGCCCCACAGAGCATGGCTGAATCTGCTACTGAAATTACTGCTACAGAAGCAGGCACCCAGGATTTGTCAGACACTATTCCTTTAGACATTTCCACCCCTGCACGTGGGGCTGCTAGACCCCCTGCTTCTATGTCTATCAAGGCCTTTTCCAGGGCTAAAGCAGCTAAATCTTCCAAGGCCTTACCTGCTAAAACTCCCTCACACAGGCCTACCTCTAGTTCCCAAATACTCAGCCTGGCTGAGGATCTTATTTCTTTGATCAGGGGATCCCAACCTCACCCAGACAGGTCCTCTCAACTGACTTCAGATAAGATGTCTAGGACTGAACCCCCGGAACCTGTCTCTACAGACTATTCCTCGGATGACTCAGATATTTCAGACCATCAGGAAGGCCCATATTCTCCTTATGAGGATTCTGATGCAGAAGACTCCATTCCTTCTGCTTCTCCTCCTGAAGAATTTTCTTTTGGGGAAACCCTACATGCTATGAGGGAACAATTCCAATGGCAGGGCCAGGATTTTTAAGATTCAAGGAAAAGGCTAAGGACTTTTTTACACTTAGCATAGGCCTTTAGCCATTCCTCCAGTACTATCAGTTGTTGATGATGCATATAATGATGCCTGTACTGCCCCTGATTCTCTTCCTCCGGCCCCTACCAAGCCTGACAGATATTACAGGGGTCCGGACACACACTACCACTTGTATAAGGCTCCTGTGGCAGACCCAGAAACCATTTCACAGGGCCCTAAAGGTGTGGCAGCTGCCTCTGCCAAAAACCCTCTTCCCTCTGAAAGGGAATCTAGAGCATTAGAGAGATGGGGTAAAAAGGTTTATACTTCTGCTACTCTTTCGGCCAGGGCCTTAAACTGTCAATTTCACATGATTCAGTACCAGGAATTTTTGTTAGACCAGCTAAATAAAAAACTGTCCTCTCCTGAACCTATAGACCGCAAGTCCCTTCAGGATTTGGTACATAACTCTCAGCAGGTCAGTAATCATTTCTTAAAATGTGGCTATGATGCACTGGAGGCTTCCTTTAGATCAGCTATGACTGGAGCAGTGATTCGAAGGCATGCCTGGTTAAAAGAACAATTCTTACCAGACCATGTTAAGTCAAAACTGCTAGATGCTCCTATGGAGAAACAAAGTTTGTTTGGCTCCCCTGCACAGGAGGTTCTAAAGAAAGTGGAAGAAAAAGCAAAATCTGTCCAAACAGTCAAGGATTTCTTACATGTCCAACCTCCGAGATTTAGCAGAAATTGGCCTTCGAAGAATTGGTCCTTTCCAGACACCTCCAGAGCACAGAGAGGCAGAAATAGACGCCCAAGAGGCAGAGGTCAATCTAGGGGTGCCTACAGGGGACGTCAGTGGCAACCTGCCAACCAGAGAAGTGCTGTCACAGATTCAACTACAACCACTTCCACAGGACAGACACAATGACTTGGCTCTGGTTCCGCCTACCAGGGAACAACTGGAAGCGCCCTTGGGCGGAAAGCTAGCCTTATTTTCCGACAACTGGCATTGCATTACAGGAGACAAATGGACTTTACAAACAATAGACAAGGGCTACAGGTTTCACTTCCACACTCTACCAAAAGAGAGGAATGCCAAACCTACCACCAAGCCAAAAACAGAGGCTCAAAGACAAATCAACAACTTACTAAGGATGAGAGCTATAGAAAAGGTACCACCTATGGAACAAGGCCAAGGATTTTACTCCAGGCTTTTCCTTGTACCAAGAAAAGAAAATCAATGGAGACCTATTCTCGACTTGTCCGCACTGAATACATACCTCATTGTTCCAAAATTCAAAATGCTGACCCTCCAGCAACTTCTTCCCATGCTGGGCAAGGAGTCTTGGCTGGTGACTCTAGATCTCAAGGAGGCATACCTGCACGTCCCTATACGACCAGATTGCAGAAGACACCTCAGATTTCTTGCAGGATCAGAGCATTATCAATTCTCATCATTGCCCTTTGGCTTATCTACTGCGCCCAGAGTATTCACGAAATGCCTGGCATCAGTAATTGCTCATTGCAGGCTTCAGGGAATTCATATTTACCCATACCTGGACGACTGCCTAATACAAGCGGACAACAAGACAAAATTAACAAAAGATTTGGAAAATGTCATACATCTGTTGCAAGCCTTGGGATACACAGTCAACATGCAAAAGTCAAGACTAGTACCATCCCAAAGGATAACATTTTTGGGTGCAGAACTGGATACATCAACTCAGATGGCTTTTCTCACAGAAGAAAAACAAAAGCAACTACCAGTCTATTTCATGACATTAACAACACAAACTCAGCTTACTGCAAGGAAAGTCCTGCAAGCCCTGGGTTACATGGCATCCTGCATAATATTGATTCCGCATGCCAGGCTGCATATGAGAAAGTTGCAATGGTACCTAAGGAATGTATGGTCTCAACACAAGCACAGTCTAGAAGCCCAGATTCCAATAATTCCATGCCTGAAACAAGAATTCCTGTGGTGGGCTCAGGCCTGTCAGTTGAACAGAGGATTGCCTTTCCACAAACCACATCCAAGCCAGACCATCACCACGGACGCCTCAGATCTAGGCTGGGGGGCACACATGGTGGACAAGTGTATACAAGGCCTATGGACCCAAGACCAGCTGAATCTACACATAAATCTAAAGGAGATGCTGGCAGTGAAACATGCAATCCAGGCATTCAGACCACTCCTTCAACAAGGTCACCTGCTGATAAGGACGGACAATACCACAGTCATGTGGTACATCAACAAACAGGGAGGTACACACTCATATCCTCTATGCCGGATGGCAATGGACCTGTGGAATTTGGCCCTGAATCTCAACATTCAACTACAGGCCAGATTTGTACCAGGAAAAGAAAATTCACTAGCAGACACCTTAAGCAGAACTACCACGGATGCTCACGAATGGATGCTGCATCCAGATATCTTCAAAACCATAACAAAGAAATGGGGAATGCCAGAGATAGACCTGTTCGCCTCCCCACACAACCACCAATTGAAGAAATTCTGCACAAGAGCATACCCCCCACGTGCCTGGAGGGTGGACTCCCTTTCCTTCAGCTGGAAAAACCTGACAGCATATGCATTTCCACCTCTTCCTTTGATGTACAAAGTCCTACTGAAGATCAGAGAGGATCAGCCAAGGGTAATCCTGATAGCTCCGGACTGGCCAAGGCAACATTGGTACCCGCTACTGAGAAGCATGTCTCGGACACACTCATGGCCTCTACCTCTATGTCCCTTACTTCTAACACAGAACAACTACAAGATCCTGCATCCAAACTTGAAAACACTGCAGCTAGCTGCTTGGAGTATTGCATAAAACAAAATAAACCAGATTTATCTCAGAGGGTTAAGGACATTATCTTGGAGGCACGCAGACCCTCCACAAGGAAAACTTATTCAGGCAAATGGAAAAGATACCTCATTTGGAGTGCAGCAAAGGGAGAAAATGTACCATTGGCAAACATAGCACACATCCTGGAATACTTAGCAGAACTGTTCCACAATGGCCTGTCCTACTCCTCCATTAAGATTCATGCATCAGCAATTTCAGCAGAATACAACATGGATCCTCCTGTCTTCTCTCATCCTCTACTCAGGCAGTTCTTGAGAGGAATCAAAAATGTAAAGCCTCCAAGGAAACCACCTTTACCTACATGGGATCTCAACTTTGTGCTAGAAAAGTTAACACTTCCCCCTTTTGAACCAGCAGCAACAGCAGACTTACAGTTCTTATCTTGGAAAACTGCTTTCCTGCTAGCAATCACTTCAGCAAGAAGGGTATCTGAGTTACAGGCATTAATGGCAGTACAGCCCTTCCTTATCTTCCATCAGGATAGAGTGTCTCTGAGAACTAACCCTACTTTTATGCAAAAGTGGTCTCCAGAGTATCATTGAACCAAGCGATTCATTTACCTACATTCTTCCCCAACCCACAGAACAGGGGGGAAAGACTACTACATACCTTGGATGTGCACAGACAATTACGCTACTATCTGGACAGAACTAAGACCAACAGAAAAACTGACCAGCTTCTGGTAGCATATGCAACAGGAATACAAGGAAAAGCAATTTCAAAACAGACAATCTCAAAATGGATAGGAAATTGCATTAGATTTTGCTACTCTTTTCATGGAAAGACAACTCCTGAAAATATCAGGCCTCACTCCACAAGAGCTACAGCCACCACTACAGCTTTCCTACGAGGAGTGGCTACCAAAGACATTTTAGAAGCTGCTACTTAGAGCTCCGTGCATGCATTTGCCAAGCATTATAATCTTCCTTTATACTCCAGATCCCGAGCAGGTTTTGCAACTGCTGTTTTGCAAGGGATCTTAACTACACCATCTTTATCTTAGTGCCTCCTCCCCCAGTTTGGCTATGGTATTCTACCCATATGTTAGGACTGCAGATGCATCCTTGAAGGACATAGTACAGTTTTGTACCTACCATAAATGTAGATGTCCGATAGGTATGCATCTGCAGTCAGGATTACCCACCCTCCTTCCCCTCTGTGGTATTCCTAGGTACTTACCCCTCTTTTAGCTAGCTGGGGGAATCTATTATGGTGTATTTGTTTGTATATATGTATATATATATATTTTGCTCTCTACTGTTTGGAATTATTTGCATTTATCCAAATTTAGCCTTCCTAGAGGGCACCTGGCATCTGGGGCAAGAAACACTGAGGAAAATGGCGTCGGCTGATGCCTTTATACCCCAGCAGCTATGACGTCGGGTGAAGTGTGACATCAGCCGAGGCCAGACCCAGACTTTGGAATCCGGTCGACCGAAGGGCTGCCTGAGGCAGGACAACCCATATGTTAGGACTGCAGATGCATACCTATCGGACATCTACATTTATGGTAGGTACAAAACTGTACTTTTTGTACCTACCATAAATGTAGATGTCCGATAGGTATGCATCTGCAGTCAGGTTTACCCTCCCTCCTTCCCCTCTGTGGTACTCCTAGGGTGCTTACCTCTCTATTAGCTAGCTGGGGGATCTATTATGGTGTATTTGTTTTATACATATATATATTTATATATATTTTTGCAAATGTTTCGATTTTTTATTGCATTTTTCCAAATTTAGCCTTCCTAGAGGGCACCTGGCATCTGGGGCAAGAAAAACTGAGGAAGATGGTGTCGGCTGACGCTTTTATATCCCAGGCGATGTCCTTCAAGGATGCATCTGCAGTCCTAACAAATGGGTTGTCCTGGCCTCAGGCAGCCCTTCGGTCGGCCGGATTCCAAAGTCTGGGTCTGGCCTCGGCTGATGTCGCACTTCACCCGACGTCATAGCTGCAGTTCAGCGGGTATAAAGGCATCAGCCGACGCCATTTTCCTCAGTCTTTCTTGCCGTGGCCCAAGCAGAAGCTGTTCGCAAGTGCCGGTCGGTCAGAACCAGAGATTGCTACTACCGAAGACTTCTAAAAAGCTAAGTACCCCGTTGGGGACTCTTTCTTGCCTCAGCCGATGTCAGAAAAAGTGAATAACTGTTTAACTTGTGGGAAACAAATACCTCATAAAGATTTCCACTCTTACTGCCTACCTTGTTTAGGCCCAGACCACGACGTAGCAGCCTGTCTAGCCTGTGCTTCTTTCAACCGACGGACACTTAGACATCGGTCGGAATTTGCTGAGGAGTTTTTCGCCCGCTTTTGCTTACAACATGCCGCCGGAAACTCCGACTTCACAATTAGTTAAAAGCAAGGAAAAGGACCGACACTTGCGGTCCGGTTTCGCCGAAACCGCAGTTAAGTCAACCGAGTGTCTCGACGGCTGAAACCGAGCCCTCGGTTCTTCCTTCGACCGAAAGCTTGCCTCCCACCGAGGCCTCATCCAGCATGGCTGAATCTGCTACTGAAATTCCACCTGCTCTTAGGTTCACAGGATTTATCTGATACTATCCCTTTAGATATATCCACTCCTGCACGTGGAGCTGCTAGGCCCCCTGCATCCATGTCGATTAAGGCTTTTGCCAGGGCTAAAGCAGCAAAATCAACCAAGACTGTACCTATTAAGACCCCCTCTCACAGGCCTAGCTCTAGTACACAAATGCTTAGTCTAGCAGAGGATCTCATTTCTTTGATCAGGGGATCCCAACCTCACCCTGACAGGGCCTCTCACCCACCTCCAGAGAAGAGGCCTAGAGCAGAGCCCCCTGAGCCAGTTTCTTCAGATTACTCTTCTGATGATTCAGAAAATACAAACCCTCCAGAAGGCCCTTATTCTCCTTATGAGGACTCTGATGCAGAAGACTCCATTCCTTCTGCCTCTCCGCCTGAGGAATTTTCTTTTGGGGAAACCTTGCATGCTATGAGGGAACAATTTCAATGGCAGGGCCAGGTTTTTTCAGACTCTAGGAAAAGGTTTAGGACCTTTTTGCATTTGCCACAGCATAGGCCTTTAGCCATTCCTCCAGTACTTACTGTTGTGAATGATGCATTTAATGATGCTTGTACTGCCCCTGATTCACTTCCTCCGGCCCCTGCTAAGCCCGACAGGTACTACAGGGTTCCGGACACACATTATCATTTGTATAAGGCTCCTTTTGCAGATCCCGAAACTATTTCACAGGGACCCAAGGCTGTAGCAGCTACCTCTGCCAAAAACCCCCTCCCCTCTGAAAGGGAATCTAGGGCCTTAGAGAGATGGGGTAAAAAAAGTTTATACTTCTGCTACTCTTTCGGCTAGGGCCTTAAACTGTCAATTCCACATGATTCAGTATCAGGAATTTATGTTAGACCAGTTAACTAAAAAACTGTCCTCGCCTGAACCATTAGACAAAAAGTCTCTTCAGGATATGGTACATAACATACAGCAGGTCAGTAATCATTCCTTAAAATGCGGCTATGATGCACTGGAGGCTTCCTTTAGATCAGCTATGATGGGTACAGTGATCAGAAGGCATGCATGGTTAAAAGAGCAGTCCTTACCAGACCATGTAAAATCAAAGCTCCTAGATGCTCCCATGGATAAGCATAATTTGTTTGGCTCACCTGCACAACAGGTGCTGAAGAAGGTGGAAGAGAAAGCAAAATTTGTCCAGACAGTCAAGGATTTCTTACAGGTCCAGCCTCCAAGGTTTAGTAGGAACTGGCCTTCCAAGAATTGGTCCTTTCCAGACACCACCAGAGCACAGAGAGGCAGGAATAGGCCCAAGAGGCAGGGGTCAATCCAGAGGTGCCTACAGGGGACGCCTGTGGCAGCCTAACAACCAGCGAAGTGGCACTGCCACAGATCCAGCCACTACCACTTCCACAGGACAATCACAGTGACTTGGCTCTGAGACCGCCTACCAGGGAACAACTAGATGCACCCTTAGGCGGAAAGCTAGCCTTATTTTCAGTAAACTGGCATTACATCACAGGAGACAAATGGATTTTACAGACAATAGACAAAGGTTACAGGTTTCACTTCCATACTCTACCAAGAAAGAGAGGAATGCCAAACCTACCTCCAAATCAAAAGACAAAAGCTCTAGAACAAATAGACAACTTAAGGATGAGAGCTATAGAAAAGGTACCGTCTATGGAACAAGGGCAAGGATTTTACTCCAGACTTTTCCTGGTGCCAAGGAAAGAAAACCAATGGAGACCTATTCTAGACCTGTCCGCTCTGAACACATATCTCATTGTTCCAAAATTCAAGATGCTGACCCTACAGCAGCTTCTTCCCATGCTGGGCAAGGAGTCTTGGCTGGTAACTCTAGATCTCAAGGAGGCATACCTGCATGTCCCCATACGACCAAATTGCAGAAGATACCTCAGATTTTTTGCAGGATCAGAGCATTATCAATTCTCAGCATTGCCCTTTGGCTTATCTACTGCGCACAGAGTATTCACGAAATGCCTGGCATCAGTAATTGCTCATTGCAGGCTTCAGGGAATTCAAATTTACCCTTACCTGGACGACTGCCTGTTACAAGCGGGCAACAAAAACGAATTAGCAAAAGATTTGAAAAAGGTCATTCATCTGCTACAAGCCCTGGGATACACAGTCAATATAAAAAAGTCAAGGCTGATACCATCCCAGAGGATAACTTTCTTGGGTGCAGAACTGGACACATCAAATCAAATGGCATCCCTCACAGCAGAAAAGCAGAAGCACCTTCCTCTCTATTTCATGGCATTAACAACGCAGAACCAGCTAACAGCAAGGAAGGTCCTGCAAGCCCTGGGTTACATGGCATCCTGCATAATATTGATTCCACATGCCAGACTACATATGAGGAAGTTGCAATGGTACCTAAGGAATTTATGGTCTCAGCACAAGCACAGCCTAGAAACCCAAATTCCAATAATTCCATGCCTGAAGCAAGAATTCCAATGGTGGGCTCAGGCCTGTCAATTGAACAAAGGACTGCCCTTCCACAGCCCTCAACCAAGCCAGACTATCACCATGGGCGCCTCAGACCTCGGTTGGGGCACACATGCTGGACAAGTGCATACAAGGCTTATGGACTCAAGACCAGCTGAACCTACACATAAATCAAAAGGAGATGCTGGCAGTAAAACTGGCAATTCAGACATTCAGACCATTTCTTCAACAGGGTCAATTGCTGATAAGGACGGACAACACCACAGTTATGTGGTACATCAACAAACAGGGAGGCACACATTCATACCCTCTATGCCGGATGGCAATGGACCTCTGGAATGTGGCCCTGAGCCTCAACATTCAGCTCCAGGCAATATTTGTACCAGGAAAAGAAAATATACTAGCAGACATCCTAAGCAGAACTACCACGGATGCCCACGAATGGATGCTGCATCCAGACATCTTCAAATCCATTACAAGGAAATGGGGACTATCAGAAATAGACTTATTTGCATCCCCACACAACCACCAATTGAAAAAATTCTGCACAAGGACATACCACCCTCTGGCTTGGAAAGTGGACTCCCTATCTTTCAGTTGGGAAAACCTGACAGCATATGCATTCACACCTCTACCTTTGATGCACAAGGTGCTATTGAAGATCAAAGAAGACCGCCCAAGGATCATCCTGATAGCTCCAGACTGGCCGAGGCAGCATTGGTACCCATTACTGAGGAGTATGTCTCGGGAACAAATATGGCCTCTGCCCCTAGTTCCCTTACTGCTAACACAGAACAACTTCAAAACCCTGCATCCAAACTTGAAAACGTTGCAGCTAGCTGCCTGGAACATTGCATAAGACAAAATAACCCAGATTTATCTCAAAGGGTTAAAGACATTATCTTGGAGGCTCACAGACCCTCAACAAGGAAAACTTATTCAGCAAAATGGAAAAGATATCTCATTTGGAGTGCAGCTAAAGGAGAAGATGTGTCACTGGTAAACATAGCTAACGTACTGGAATACTTGGCAGAACTTTTCCACAATGGCCTGTCCTATTCTTCCATTAAGATTCATGCATCAGCTATTTCAGCAGAATACAACATGGACCCTCCAGTCTTCTCTCATCCTCTACTCAGGCAGTTTCTGAGAGGAATTAAAAATGTAAAGCCACCAAGGAAGCCACCATTGCCCACATGGGACTTGAACTTTGTACTCTAAAAGTTGACACTCCCTCCTTTTGAACCAGCAGCAACAGCAGAATTACAGTACTTATCATGGAAAACTGCTTTCCTGCTTGCAATCACTTCAGCAAGAAGGGTTTCTGAATTACAGGCATTAATGGCAGTACAGCCCTTCCTTATCTTCCATCAAGATAGAGTGTCCATGAGAACTAATCCTACTTTTATGCCAAAGGTGGTCTCCAGGGTATCTCTAAACCAAGCTATCCACCTACCTACATTCTTCCCCAACCCACAGAACAGGGGAGAAAGATTATTACATACCTTGGATGTACATAGGCAATTGCGCTACTACCTGGACAGAACCAAGAGCAATAGAAAAACTGACCAGCTGCTGGTAGCATATGCAACAGGAATGGAAGGAAAAGCAATTTCAAAACATACAATCTCAAAGTGGATAGGAAATTGCTTTAGATTTTGTTACTCTTACCATGGAAAGACAACTCCAGAAAACATCAGATCTCACTCCACAAGGGCTACAGCCACTACTACAGCTTTTTTTACGAGGAGTGGCTACCAAAGACATTTTAGAGGCTGCTACTTGGAGCTCCGTGCATACATTTGCCAAGCATTATAATCTACCCTTATACTCCAGATCCCGAGCAGGTTTTGCCACTGCTGTTTTGCAAGGGATCTTAACTACACCATAATCTAATTATTACCTCCTCCCCCAGTTTGGCTATGGTATTCTACCCATTTGTTAGTACTGCAGATGTATCCTTGAAGGACATAGTACAGTTTTGTACCTACCATAAATGTAGATGTCCGAGAGGTATGCATCTGCAGTCAGGATTACCCACCCTCCTTCCCCTCTGTGGTACTCCTAGGGTATTTGCCCATCTTGTAGCTAGCGAATCTATTGTGGTGTATTTGTTTGTATATATGTATATACTTGTTTATTTCTATTTGCTCTCTATTGTTTGGAAACATTTGCATTTATCCAAATTTAGCCTTCCTAGAGGGCTCCTGGCATCTGGGGCAAGAAACACTGAGGAAAATGGCGTCGGCTGATGCCTTTATACCCGCTGAACTGCAGCTATGACGTCGGGTGAAGTGCGACATCAGCCGAGGCCAGACCCAGACTTTGGAATCCGGCCGACCGAAGGGCTGCCTGAGGCCAGGACAACCCATTTGTTAGGACTGCAGATGCATACCTCTCGGACATCTACATTTATGGTAGGTACAAAACTGTACTTTGTGACGTCAGGGAAAGGGCGACATCAGCCGACGCCTGACCCAGACTTTGGAATCCGGCCGACCGAAGGGCTGCCTGAGGCAGGACAACCCATATGTGATGACTGCAGATGCATACCTATCGGACACCTACATTTATGGTAGGTACAAAACTGTACTGTCTCTATAGGACCCGATAACCTCCCTGGCTGTATCTTACATGCACTTGGGCATGAGCTCTCAGATCCATTAGGCACCCTATTGAATCAAAACATGACCACCGGCTTCATCCCAGCTGAATGGAGGACAACCACTGTCATCCCTCTACACAAAGCTGAAGCGTCCACTGCCCTAGGCAATTATAGGCCCATCAGCATAACTAGCCTAATCTGCAAGGCCATGGAATGCATTATCATGGACCTTATAAACTAGGACATTGACAACCTTCAAACGGTTGACCCCACACAGTTTGGTTTTGCCAAAGGGAGATCATGACTGTTAAACTTGGTTGACCTCCTTGAAACAGTCACCAAAGCCATAGGCTAGGGGAAGACTGTGCACACAGCCTGCCGTGACCTAGCTAAAGCCTTCGACACTATTCCCCACTTGGGCATAATAGATAAACTCTCCTAGCTAGGCATCAACCCATTTGTTACCAGATGGGCATATAACTGGCTCAGTGATAGAACCCACTCGGTCAAAACAGGGGAAGCTACCTCTAGTAGTAGACCCGTAATGAGCAGTGTACCCCAAGGATCTGTCTTGGGGCCTCTACTGTTTGGGATATACTTTTCTGAGGTGCAAGCCAAAACCAATGGTTTGTGGCTGACCAAGTTTGCAGATGACTGCAAGCTGGGTGCTGTCTTTAATTCCCCTAGTGATGTGAACATCCTCCAAGAGGGCCTTACTGACTGGTGCCGGAAGTATGGCCTCAAACTGAATGCCAGGAAATGTATCATTATCCCCTTTGGGGAAAATTGCATCCCCACTAATTATCACATTAATAACAATGTACTAAGCATGCAGTCCGTTGTGAGGGACTTGGGCACCCAGGTTGATAACATGGTGGTCAAAATTCAGGTTGCTATCTCTGTTGTACAGAAGGCTTTCTACATGGCTCACCTCATAAATAAGGGTATTTCATCCAGGAACAAGGAGGTCATAACATCCCCATACTCCTCCCTTATCAGACCTGTTATTGAGTACAATGCCCCCTTCCTTGACAAGCACATGCAGCAGCTGGAGGGACCACAGGTGTTCCTGACCTGGAAAATTCTATACAGATGGGCTAAAATCCCTGTCCCTTTACTCAGTCTCATACAGACTGCTCAGAGGTGACCTGTGTCTGATATACAAGGCCATCTCAGACCCAGCCTTGATGGGAGTTGCTGCATATCTGCAAGTCAAACTCCACTCATGCAACCTGCACGCAAGGCCTTAACCTGGTCTGTGACATTAATGGAACTTGTTGGCAGGATAGATTTGTGTTCCAAAGACTCCCCCATCTGTGGAATAGACTCCTTCTCCATGTCAAGCAGAGTACTCTCTAGCACTCTTTTTAAGAGGAACCTGGACTGGAAACAGAAAATACACCCCTGGGATCCCACGTGTCCCTGCTGGACAGGGGAAACAGGTACTGACTTTGACGGAACATGGGTGAAATTGTTGGCTAGGCTTATAAGGGCCTCTGGGACGATATCCTGGTATCATTCTATGAACCTATGAACATTTGAGACATAAATGCCAAACCAGTGATGAATTTCCTGTTCCCCATATAACTGTCCAAGTTGCACTTGAATTGGATTAGGGAGGAACTCCTGCTTCCCATGGATGGGGAACCTGTTCCAGAGAAGGGAGACTCTCTGGAATAAGATAGCTGTCTGTCCAGCAGATCCTAGTTATATCACAGGCAAGGTTTAAGTCTTTGGAATAGGTAATTCTGGTGATGTCTGTTTTGCAGATATGCAGGAGGTCCATCAGGGTGGGGTTTGGCATGCTTTCGATGCCAGACATAGTTCTCCCCTCAGCAGCCTCTAGGCAACAAACTACAGGAATAGGGCTTTGAGGCAGTCTGAACAGGACATGTTACTTATGCCCTGTATTCTTTTAGTGAGGACCCTCTGTGAACTTTGCAATTATTGGATGTTACTGGCTGGGTACATAAACAGAGCTTTGTACTCAATGTCGAGTCTGATGAATGCTGAATACAGTGGACCTGGATGCCATACCTTTGTTTATAAGTTGCACAACATAGAATGATTTCCTCGGTACTGTAAGCGTGTTAGTCAAAGTTAAGAGACCAACTGCCCCAAGTATCTTTACTACTGGGTCGACTGTTAGGGGTGGTTTGTCAATATGATAGTTACCAGGGGAGTATGACTTCCCATACGGTACTATAATGCATTTCTTGGATTTTAGTTTTAGTCCATAGCTCTGGTACAAGTTATTTGTCTGTGTCAGCCCTTCTTTAAGACCATTACAGTTGGTGGGGGGTTCTGTGACTGCAGCTGTCTGTAAATTTGATCAGCCAGATGCCCTTGACATTCGCCTTGACTTCAGAGAAGTAAATGCCAAACCGAAGCAGTTACAGGACTGATCCATGAGGGACTCCACTTGTGACTGAACTCTTTGTAGAGGTGCACTTCCCAATTCTAACTTCATTGGCCCTGTCTGTGAGCCAGCTGGCTGTCCACTGGGTTAACATAAGGGTTTACATCTAACCTCTTGAATGGGGTATTGTGTTAAATGCCTTGGCCAGGTCAGAGTAGGTAGTGTGAACAGTTTTTGCCCTCATGCATTGCTTTGTAGAACATCTCAAAGAAGTTCACAAAACTGAGTAGGCATGACCTGCCCTTGATGAAACCAAATTGGGTTGGGTCCAGTTTCTGGAGGCTTCCTATGTCATTATTGATCATTTCTGTTATAATTATTTCCATGTCTTTGAATACGAGACTAGTGAGACTTATGGGTCTGTAGTTTCCAGGATCTGTAGAGGGGCCTACCTTTGTGCAGAGGTCTGACTGTTGCTGTTCTCCGTTAGGCATGAAGCCTGTTTGGAAGCTACAGTTAAATAGCAATTCTAGAGGGCCTGATAGATCATGTTTTATGCTATTTAGAAGGCATACTAGAATATTGTCAAGGCTCATAGATGCACTGTTGTTGGCCTTAGAGAGAGCACTGAGGACTTGTTCCCTGGTGATAGTAGGAGAAGTTGTATTTAATGGTATTTCCTGAGAAATGTTGAGGGGGAGAAAGGGATAAAATTAGAGCTAAATTTGTCTGCCAGTAGGTTTTCCATATCTTCTGGCTCAGTATAGAGGGCTCCATTAACAATGAAGTCTGCATGCAGTTGCGTATTGCCTTTGAGGTTGTGGACCCAGCGAGAGAATGTCTTGTGGTTTTCCTTGGTCTGGGTGGCCAAATTTACCTTATGTTTGGCTTTGACTGATTATTTTTTCCTCTGAATTGTTTTCGTTTGAGAGTGCTTTTATCCTGCTGGGTATTTAAAACTCCTAATTTTTGCCATGAATTTCTTCCTTCTGTTACAGAGCCTATTGATGCTGTGATTCCACCAGGGTGGCTTGTTCTTTGAATTAGTTCTGTACTTATTCCTAATAGATACAGATGCCTTTATACAGCTGTAACCATGCTTTTATAGGGTTTCTGTTAACAGTTCTCTGTAGTGTTCTCAGGGTTTATGGAGGCTTGAAATTTTGTCAGGTTATCACTGAAGAGTAGGAAGTTAGCCTTAGAGTAGTTCCTGAACATTCCTGGGTTAGCTGTGGTTCTGGGATTCCTTTTTATTCCAAAGGAGACCGTTTTGTGGTCTGACCTTACCAGAGAGGACATTACAATGGGGGATGTGTGCAGTACTCTCCCGTATTAGTGAGGACCAGATCCAGTATATTTGCGCCCTTGGTCGGTGTATTGACAATCTGGTCCAGGGAGTATGTGTTTACAAAATCCAGGAATCTCTGTGCCTCCATGTTTGGTGTCGTATATGATTCCCAGTTAATAATGGGGTAGTTAAAGTTGCCCATGAATATGGTATTGGGTTGGATGGTGAGTGTTTCATTTAAGCATAAATATGTGTTTTGGGTATACAGGTTCATAGAAGGGGATTTGTAGTTTGCAAGGAAATGTTAAGGGATTTTGTTTATGGTGATGTTGAGCATGGAGAAGTTCAAGTGCATCATCTTGTTTGACCATCCCATTTGAAGTATATTTAGTTTTGATGTAAATTGAGACACCTCGACCGTTAGTCCCTGTCTGTGTAGTAGCTAGTCTAAATATGTGGAAGGCATTCTAGTGTTATACTGTCAGTGGGCATTTTGTGGTTTTAAACCATGTCTCAGTGACTGCACAGACATCAGCATTCTCTAGGGTGAGGAGAGTGTGCAGGGATGGAGTTTCTTGTTTAGACCCATAGCATTGAGCAGTAGCACCTTTAGATTTTCTTGGTTTTGATTTGCTGTGTCAAAGTACTTTCAGTTTGGCATTGCTTAAAAAATGGCACCATGGGAGAGAACAATGTTTTAGTTGATATTTGAAAACCTAAAGTGGAGAGGTGCAGACCATATCTGGCAAAGCAGCATGGTATGTTGACCATCTCCTTCCATGCTGACAAATCTTGCACTCCCTTGGAATGACACCAGAACTGAGCCAAATATTGAAGTCCATTATATTCTGTTCCTATTGTGGCATCATAATTGGAGAAGGTAAAATGCTGCTCGGTGCTAGGTTCATGCTGGACTGGGGCACACATACTGAGAGGTCCATGATGTCTCTATTCTTGTAGTCTAGGGAGATGGGTCTTAGGTCAGTTACACCCACATGAACTACTACTGAGTCATACTGATACTTGCTTTCCAGTGTTCCGAGTGCTTGCATAATGTGGAAAACCCTGACCCCCTGATAATCAACTTACTCTGACTTTCTCCTTTCCTCCCTGGTGTGAAGAACATCATTGTGTCTCTCAATAGAGTCTCTAGTGACCAGTATGTTGGATTATGTGGTGGCTTGCCCTTTGGGCTTAGAAGTAGAGGCTTCATGAGATGCGTCTGTGTGTTGATGTGGATGTTCTTTTGAAAGTGCATCCGGGGCTGCTGAGGGTATGTGCTGTGTACTTCATCTAGGAGGTGTTTGTGGTTTAGGAAGGTTACATTTAAGTGCCTCAGGATATGTGGGTCTGTGTGTCTGCTTTGTACTGTGGGGGATGGGTGCGGTGTGTGTGCTGTTGACAATCTCATTGATATTGAGTGTTTTTATGTGAGAGCTTTGCCTCCAGTGACCTTGTGTAAATACATCTTTCCCATACCTTATAAGTTTGTTTGATACTTAGCTGGTTGTTTGTAATCATTAGGCAATTTCTTAAATTGCCTCAGGATGCCCATGTCCACCATGCTGGTAATGGAGATAGTGGGGAAAGTTCATATCCATGGCAACAGGCCCTTTTTTATTGATTAGACAGATGTTAATCGTGTTTCACTGTTGCAGTCATTACACTTGGGTTATCCTGCTGAAAGGCTACCCGCAGTCAGCCTAAATTCCAAAGTTCTGGTCCGGCGTCGGTTGCTGTCGCCTCTTCCCTGACGGCAGTGCGCCAGGGGTATAAAAGATGCAGCCGACGCCATTTTCTTCAGTCTTTCTTGCCGCGCGGTGCCCGAAGCAAAAGCAGTTCGCAAGTGCCGGTCAGCCGACTCCTCAGTTTTTCGAAATCGAATTTCAGATCCGAAGTCTTTAGTAAAGCTAAGTACCCTGTTGGGGAAACTTTTTTTTTTTCTTGCTCCAGACCAGTGTCAGAAAGTTAACAATTGTATTTCTTGTGGGAAGCAAATACCTCATAAGGATTTTCATTCTTACTGTATTCCTTGCCTAGGCCCTGACTACGACGTTGCTAGCTGTCAGTTTTGCACTAGATTTAACCAACGCACTATTAAGCGTCTGTACGATTTTGCCTTTCATTACTTTGGCCGAAGATTTAATTACATTATGCCATCGGAACAGCCGACGACCGGAGTTTATAAAAAGCGCAAGGAAAAGGACAGGCATCCAAGGTCCAAAACCGACGAGGCCTACAATAGGCCAGTCACCGGTTCTCAGTGATGCGCTTTCGCAGCCCCTGATTCCCGCTACCTCAGAGCCACAGGCCGCTTCCGACTCCCACGTGGAGACAACTACTCCTCTGGATACTCAAGGTATTGGACACTCTGAAACTATTCCCTCAGATGGGTCCGGAGCCACTGAGCAGGCATCGGCTTCTGAGGGTGTTTTCAGACCTACACAGTTATAGGTCAAGCCAACCTCAGCTTCCAAGGCAAAGACTAAAACAGCTTTAAAGACAAAGAAACAAGTACAGCTTTCTCCTGGACAGACTTCCATGCCTAAGAAACCGATGCTTAAAATGGCCGAAGACCTAATTACTTTGATCAGGGATTCCCATCCCCCTCCTGATAAGAGGCCTAGGCAAGACATAGAATATGACTCTTCTGATCAGGTTTCCATTTCCTCTGACACCTCTTCAGAACAGGGATACTCTTTTCCTCCCTATGAGGATTCTGTTGCTGAAGAATCTATTCCTTCAGCCTCTCCTCCTGAGGATTATTCTTTTGGGGAAACCCTGCATACCATGAGGGAGCATTTTCACTGGGAGAGCCAAGATTACTCAGAATCTAAGAAAAGGCTAAGAGACTTTCTTATACTACCTCAGCACAGACCTCTTGCTATTCCACCTGTTCTAGACGTAGATGATGTATTTTCAGATTCCGGCCTGTCTCCTGACTCTTTACCCCCTGCACCTGTTAAGCCAGACAGGTACTACAGGGTTCCAGAGACTCATAAATTTCTATATAAAAACCCTGCTGCTGACCCAGAAACTATATCTCAGGATCCCGAAAGGGTCAAGGCTTCCACTGCAGAAAACCCTGTCCCCTCTGATAGGGATACTAGGGCACTGGACAGATGGGGGGAAAAAAGTTTACACTTCTGCCACCTTGGCTGTAAGGGCTTTAAATTGTCAGTTTCATATGCTTAAATATCAGCAATACTTAATGTCACTGCTAAAACAGAAAATGTTGACATTCTGAATGTTCTGAAAACAAGGAAATGCAGGATTTATTGCATGCAGCTGAACAAGTGGGAAAGCATACTTTGCAATGTGGTTTTGATTCACTGGAGGCCTCTTGCAGGGCCGCTGTTACAGGTTCTGTCATGAAGGCATGCTTGGTTAAAGGAACAGAATCTGCCTGATCATGTTAAAGCAAAATTATTGGATGCTCCATTACAGCATGATACTTTGTTTGGTGTTAAGTCAGAAGAGGTGTTGAAGAAAATGGAGGATAAAGCGAAATCTATGCAAACAGTTAAGGATTTCTTACAGGTACAGCCACCCAGAGTTAGCAGGAACTGGCCTTCTAAGAATTGGTCCTTTCCAGTGTCAGGCCACAAAGAGGCAGATACAGACGCCCTAGACGCAGATCCCAGCCCCAAGGCTCATACAGGCCTAAACAATGGGGTGCTTCTACCTCCAAAAGCGGAGAAGACAAATCAGAGCCATATAGGAAAGAGTCCCAGTGGCTTTCCTCTGCCAATGCCAAGCACTTACCTTTTGGCAGCACTTTTTTCACAAAATTGGCACATGATCACCCAAGACAAATGGGTTTTGAATATAGTGCATCAGGGCTACAGGTTCCACTTTCACACCCTTCCAAAGACAAAAGGTATGCCACACATTCAATGGGCAGAGGCACAAAAGCAAGTTTCATCCCTCATGGACATGAGGGCTATTCAGCGAGTACCACAGCAAGAGCAGGGACAAGGATTTTACTCAAGAGTTTTCTTGGTACCCAGAAAGGACAAAGCCTGGAGACCAATACTGGACCAGTCTATTCTAAACACTTTTCTGGACGTTCCAAAATTCAAAATGTTGACTCTGCAGCAGCTTCTGCCCAAGCTGGGCAAGAAGGCTTGGCTTGTAACTTTGGACCTCAAAGAGGCATACCTGCATGTCCCAATCAGACAATCTTGCAGAAGATACCTCAGATTCATAGCTGGCTTAATGCACTACCAATTCTCTGCACTGCCCTTTGGCTTATCTACAGCGCCCAGGGTCTTCACAAAATGCCTGGCACCAGTAATTGCATTTTGCAGACAAGAGGATTCCAAATATATCCTTACTTGGACGACTGCCTTATTCAAGCAGAGAACAAGGACATTCTACTGAAGCATCTGGCGTTTGTAAAAAGATTACTAATTTGCCTAGGGTACACAGTAAATGAAAAGAAATCAAACCTGGTACCCTCTCAACAGATAATATTCCTGGGTGCAAGCTTAAATACAACTGCCCAGATGGCTTATCTCGCGCCAGACAAACAAAGGCAACTGACTTTTTACTTCGAAAGCATGGCAACAAAGACCCAGTTATCTGCAAGAAAAATTCTGCAGGCTTTGGGCTTCATGGCATCCTGCATTCTGCTAATTCCATATGCAAGACTGCATATGAGGAAGCTACAATGGTATCTAAAAAGTGTTTGGACTTCACATTGCCACAGCCTGGAAACATTAATTACCCTCATTCCCTGCTTGCAACAGGAGTTTTGGTGGGCACAGGCCTGTCACCACAATAAGGGACAGCCTTTCACTTTTACCCACAGCCAGGCAGACACTAACAGATGCATCAGATTATGCCTGGGAGGCCCACGTGGCAGGAAAATGTATCCAGGGCACATGGCTCGCAAGCCAAATGCATCTTCATATCAATCAAAAAGAGATGCTAGCTGTACAGAATGCCCTGACAGCCTTCAAGGATCTACTTCATCCAGGACAACTGCTGATAAAGACTGACAATACTACAGTCATGTGGTACATAAACAAGCAAGGAGGCACACATTACTACTCCCTCTGCAGACAAGCCATGAATTTGTGGAACACAGCACTGACTTATCAAGTACACCTGCAAGCACAATTCCTGCCAGGAAAGAGAAATACGCTGGCAGACGAACTAAGCAGAAACCTCATAGATGTTTGTGTTTCACTGTTGCAGTCATTACACTTGAGTTATCCTGCTGGCAGGCTACTCGCAGTCTGCCTGAATTCCAAAGTCCTGGTCTGGCGTCGGTTGCTGTCGCCTCTTCCCTGATGTCAGTGCCAGGGGTATAAAAGATGCAGCCGACGCCATTTTCTTCAGTCTTTCTTGCCTCGCGGTGCCCAAAGCAAAAGCAGTTCGCAAGTGTCGGTCTGCCGACTCCTGAGATTTTCAAAATTGAATTTCAGAACCGAAGTCTTCAATAAAGCTAAGTACCCTGTTGGGGAAACTTTTTCTTGCTCCAGACCGATGTCAGTAAAAGTTAATTGTATTTCTTGTGGGAAGCAAATACCTCATAAGGAATTTCACTCTTACTGTATTCCTTGCCTAGGCCTTGACCACGATGCTGCTAGTTGTCGGTTTTGTGCTAGGTTCAACCAACGCACTATTAAGAGTCTGTTTGATTTTGCTTTACATTACTTTGGCCGAAGGTTTAACTACATAATGCCGTCGGAACAACTGATTACCAGAATTCATAAAAAACGCAAAGACAAAAAAAAGGACGGGCATCCGCAGGCATCCGAGGTCCAAAACCGACTAAGCCTCTTCTAGGCCAGTCGCCGGTTCTCAGTGAGGCGCTTTCGCAGCCCCTGACACCCGCTACCTCAGAGTAACAGACCGCCTCTGACTCCCATGTGGAGACAACGAGGCCTCTGGAAACTCAAGTTATTGGGCCTATGGAAACTATTCCCTCAGATGGGTCCGGAGCCGCTGCGCAGGCATCGGCTTCTGAGGGTGTTTTCAGACCTACACAGCTTACTATCAAGTCCACTTCAGCAGCCAAGGCAAAGTCTAAAACACCATTAAAGACAAAGAAACAAGTACAGCATTCTCCTGGACAGTCATCCATGCCAAAGAAACAGATGCTCAAAATGGCAGAGGGCCTAATTACTTTGATCAGGGGTTCCCATCCCCCTCCAGATAAAAGGCCTAGGCAAGACACTGACTGTGATTCCTCTGACCAGGTTTCTATTTCCTCTGATTCCTCTTCAGAACAGGGATATTCACTTCCTCCCTATGAGGACTCTGATGCTGAAGAATCTATCCCTTCAGCCTCTCCTCCTGAGGATTACTCTTTTGGGGAAACCCTGCACACCATGAGGGAGCATTTCCATTGGGAGACCCAGGATTATTCAGAATCGAAGAAAAGGCTCAGAGACTTTATTTTACTGCCTCAGCACAGGCCCCTTGCTATCCCCCCTGTACTATATATTGTTTTCTGAATCCAGTTTGTCTCCTGATTCTTTACCCCCTGCACCAGTCAAGCCAGATAGGTATTACAGGGTCCTAGGCTCTCATAAATGTCTTTATAAAAACCCTGCTGCTGACCCAGAAACAATTTCTCAAGGTCCCAAAGAGGTCAAGGCTTCCACTGCAGAAAACCCTGTTCCCTCTGATAGGGATTCCAGAGCTCTGGATAGATGGGGGAAAAAAGTTTACACCTCTGCTACTTTAGCTGTAAGGGCTTTAAACTGCCAGTTTCATATGCTTAAATATCAACAATACCTAATGTCTTTGCTAAAACAGAAAATGCTTACAAGCTCAGAATGTCCTGAGAATAAGGAAATGCAGGATTTATTGCATGCAGCTGAACAAGTGGGAAAGCATACTCTGCAATGTGGTTTTGATTCATTAGAGGCTTCTTGCAGAGCCAAAGTTACAGGCTCTGTCATTCGAAGGCATGGTTGGTTAAAAGAACAAAGTTTACCTGATCGTATTAAAGCAAAATTATTGGATGCTCCATTACAGCACGATACTTTGGTGTTAAGGCAGAAGAGGTGTTAAAGAAAATGGAGGATAAAGCAAAATCAATGCAGACAGTAAAGGATTTCTTACAGGTTCAGCCACCTAGATTTAGTAGGAACTGGCCTTCTAAAAATTGGTCCTTTCCAGTGTCAGACAAGCCACAAGGAGGCAGATCTCAGCCCCAAGGCTCATACAGACCTAAACAATGGGGTGCTTCAGCCCCCAAAGGCGGAGAAGACAAATCACAACCTTATAGGAAACAGTCCCAATGACTTCCCTCTACAAAAGCCAAGCACTTACCTTTTGTCAGCACCTTTAGGGGGAAAACTAGCACTTTTCTCACAAAATTGGCACATGATCACCCAGGACAAATGGGTACTGAATATTGTTTCTCAGGGTTACAGGTTCCACTTTCACACCCTAGCAAGATCAAAAGGTATGCCAGACCTGCCACAAAACCAATGGGGAGAGGCACAAACACAAATTTCTGCTCTCATGGACATGAGAGCTATTCAAAAAGTACCACAGCAAGGACATGGGCAAGGATTTTACTCAAGACTTTTCTTGGTACCCAGAAAGGACAAAGCCTGGAGACCAATACTGGACCTGTCAATTCTAAATACTTTCCTGGATGTTCCAAAATTCAAAATGTTGACACTGCAGCAGCTTCTACTCATGGTGGGCAAGAAGGCTTGGCTAGTTATTTTGGACCTCAGAGGCATACCTGCATGTCCCAGTCAGACAATCTTACAGAAGATACCTCAGATTCATAGCTGGCTCAATGCATTACCAATTCTCTGCACTGCCCTTTGGCTTATCTACTGCACCCAGGGTTTTCACAAAATGCCTGGCACCAGTAATTGCATTTTGCAGACAAAAAGGAATTCAAATATATCCCTACTTGGACTGCCTTTTTCAAGCAGAGAGCAAGGACATTCTACTAAAGCATCTGGCATTTGTAAAAGAATTACTAATTTGCCTAGGGTACACAGTAAACGAAAATAAATCAAAATTAGTGCCCTCTCAAGAGATAATATTCCTGGGTGCAAACTTAAATACAACTGCCCAGATGGCTTATCTCACGCCAGACAAGCAAAGGCAACTGACTCATTACTTTCAGATGATGGCAACAAAGCCCCAGCTACCTGCAAGAAACATTCTGCAGGCTTTGGGCTTCATGGCATCTTGCATCCTGCTAATTCCATATGCAAGACTGCATATGAGGAAGCTACAATGGTACCTAAAAAGTGTTTGGACTCAACATTGCCACAGCCTGGAAACAAGAATAACTCTTATTTCCTGTCTGCAACAGGAGTTTCGATGGTGGGCACTGGCCTTTCACCATAACAAGGGACGGCCTTTCACTTTACCCACAGCCAGGCAGACACTAACAACAGTTGCATCGGATTATGCCTGGAGGGCACACATGGCAGGAAAATGTATTCAGGGCACGTGGCCCATGGACCAAATGCATTTTCACATTAATCAAAAAGAGATGCTAGCTGTACAGAATGCCCTGACAGCCTTCAAGGATCTACTACATCCAGGACCACTGTTACTAAAGACGGACAATACTACAGTTATGTGGTACATAAACAAGCAAGGGGGCACACATTCCTACCCCCTCTGTAGGCAAGCCATGACTTTGTGGAACACAGCACTGTCCTGTCAAGTACATCTGCAGGCACAATTCCTGCCAGATAAGAAAAATACTCTGGCAGACTAACTAAGCAGAAACCTCATGGACCCTCAAGAGTGGAAACTACATTCACAGGTCTTCAGCATGATAACAAGGAAATGGGGATGCCCAGACATAGATCTCTTTGCCTCCCCTCACAACTACCAACTACAGAGATTCTGCACAAGGACTTATCGCTTGCAAGCATGGAAAGTGGATGCTCTATCTTTCAGCTGGAAAACCCTAACAGTTTATGCCTTTCCACCACTGCCTCTCCTTCCCAAGGTGCTCCTGAAAGTCAGACAAGAGAAGGCAAAAATGATTTTGATTGCCCCAGACTGGCCACGCCAGCACTGGTACCCAATCCTAAAGAGCTTGTCTCAAGGCCCAGCCTGGACTTTACCTGTAATTCCTCATCTTCTGACTCAGCAAAACAGTCAGATCCTGCACAGCCAACTCAGAACCTTAAACCTGGCTGCATGGCTGATAATATAGCCACTCAGAATACACCTCTCTCTAAAGCTGTTATGGATGTCATTTTGGAAGCCAGGAAGCCCAGCACCAGGTAATCTTGTGCAGAAAAATGGAAGAAATTCTGTGCTTGGAACCAGGCACAAGGACTTGAACCACTAGTTTCAAATATTCCTCAGATTTTACAATACCTAACTGAGATGCTGGACAAAGGCCTATCCTTGTCATCAATTAAGATCCATGCCTCTGCCATTTCAGCTCATTACAATACGGAACCTCCTATTTTCTCTCATCCACTGCTAAGATAGTTCCTCAGAGGGGCAAAAAACATAAGACCCCCAAGGATAGCAGAGATGCCTACATGGGACCTCAACTTTGTTTTAGAAAAGCTCACACTACCTTCTTTTGAGCCAGCGAATACAGCTGATATAAAATTCTTATCATGGAAAACTGCTCTGCTCTTAACAATAACTTCAGCAAGAAGAGTCTCAGAGTTGCAGGCATTAATGGCAGTGGGACCTTTTATCATTTTTCATCCGGACAGGGTTTCTTTAAGGACAAACCCAACATTTATGCCCAAGGTAGTATCCAGTGTGGCTCTTAACCAAACCATTCATTTGCCAACATTTTATCCAAATCCCCAGAATAAAGGGGAGAGACTTCTGCACTCTTTGGCATACACAGGCAGCTACGCTTCCACTTGGACAAAACAAAAGCTTTCAGAAAAACTGAGCAACTGTTTGTAGCATATGCTGCAGGATCACAAGGAAAGGCTATCTGAAAGCAGAGTATTTCAAAATGGATAGGACACTGTATTCGTTTCTGCTATGCACAGCATGGCAAGTCAGTTCCTAAGAGTATTAGGCCACATTCTACCACGGCAGCAGCCACTTCAGCAGCCTTTCTCAGAGGAGTACCAACCAAGGAAATTTTGGAGGCTGCAACTTGGAGTTCAGTGCACACTTTTACCAAGCATTTTTACTCTTAATCCAGAGCAGACTTTGCCACTCCAGTTCTGCAGGGCCTCATAGCCACTCCTAATCCTATTTAGACCCAGCC
The DNA here is from genome assembly GCF_019279795.1 of Protopterus annectens. NCBI lineage: Eukaryota > Metazoa > Chordata > Ceratodontiformes > Protopteridae > Protopterus > Protopterus annectens. The sequence continues at coordinate 444,054,202 of NC_056727.1, forward strand.
GCCCTACCTCAGCTTTGGAATGGATTCAACCCAAGTGTAATGACTGCAATAGTGAAACACGATGAGCATAGTACAGTTGTGTACCTACCATAAATGTAGATGTTCGAGTGTATTCACTGTTGCAGTCTAGGTTACCCTCCCACCATCCCCCTTTCATTGCTGGGACTTATCTGTGCTTCTCTATTCTATACAACCTATGTGGTGTATTTGCTTGTAGATGAATGTAATGTTTGTTAGTGCATGCTTTTTTATAAGCAGATTTTTTAGCCTACCCTTTTGGGGGCACCTGACATCTGGGGCAAGAAAAACTGAAGAAAATGGCGTGTGCTGCATGTTTTATACCCCTGGCGCACTGACGTCAGGGAAGAGGCGACAGCAACCGACGCCAGACCAGGACTTTGGAATTCAGGCCGACTGCGGGTAGCCTGTCAGCAGGATAACCCAAGTGTAATGACTGCAACAGTGAATACACTTGAACATCTACATTTATGGTAGGTACACAACTGTACTATCCTCACGAGTGGAAACTAGATCCACAAATCTTCAGCATGATAACAAGGAAATGGGGATGCCCAGACATAGATCTGGTTGCCTCCCCTCACAACTGCCAACTACAGAGATTCTGCACAAGGACTTATCACAAACAAGCATGGAAAGTTGATGCTCTATCATTCAGCTGGAAAACCCTTACAGTATATGCCTTTCCTCCACTGCCTGTCCTCCCCAAGGTACTCCTAAAGGTCATACAAGAGAAGCCAAAAATGATACTGATTGCCCCAGACTGGCTACGCCAGTACTGGTATCCAATCCTAAAGAGCTTGTCTCAAGGCCCAGCCTGGACATTACCTCAAATTCCTCATTTACTGACCCAACAAAACAATCTGATCCTGCACAGCCAACTTAGAACCCTAAATCTGGCTGCATGGTGGATAATATAACCATTCAGAACACACCTCTCTCTAAAGCAGTTATGGATGTTATTTTGGATGCCAGGAGGCCCAGCACCAGAAAATCTTATGCAGAAAAATGGAAGAGATTCTGTGCTTGGAACCAAGCACAAGGAATTGACACGCTTGTACCGAATATCCCTCAGATTTTACAATACCTAACTGAGATGCTGGAAAAAGGCCTAGCCTTCTCATCAATTAAGATCCATGCCTCTGCCATTTCCGCTTATTACAATATGGACCCACCTATTTTTTCACATCCACTGCTAAGGCAGTACCTCAGAGGGGCCAAAAACACAAGACCTCCAAGGAGAGCGCCAATACCTGCATGGGACCTCAATTTTGTCTTGGAAAAGCTCCCACTGCCTCCTTTTGAGCCAGCCAATGCAGCTGAGATAAAATACTTATCATGGAAAGCTGCTCTGCTCCTAGCAATAACCTCAGCAAGAAGGGTCTACAGGCATTAATGGCAATGGAACCTTTTAACATTTTCCATCCGGACAGGGTTTCTCTAAGGACAAACCCAACATTTATGCCAAAGGTAGTATCCAGTGTGGCCCTTAATCAAACCATTCATTTGGCTACTTTTTATCCAAATCCCCAGAATAAAGGGGGAGAGAATTCTGCATTCTTTGGACATACACAGACCGTTGCACTTCTACTTGGACAAAACTAAAGCTTTCAGAAAGACTGAGCAACTTTTAGTGGCATATGCTGCAGGATCACAAGGAAAGGCTATCTCAAAACATCCTAGTTCAAAATGGATAGGACACTGCATTCGATTCTGCTTTGCACAGCATGGCAAATCAGTGCCTAAGGGCATTAGGCCACATTCAACCAGGGCAGCAGCCACATCAGCAGCCTTTCTCAGAGGAGTACCAACCAAGGAAATTTTTCTGCAACTTGGAGTTCAGTGCACACTTTTACCAAGCACTACCACTTACCTCTTTACTCCAAATCCAGAGCAGGCTTTGCCACTGCAGTTCTGCAGGGCTTCATAGCCACTCTAATTCTGTTTAGACCCAGCCACCCAACCTCAGCTTTGGGATTCAACCCAAGTGTAATGACTGCAACAGTGAAACACTATGAACATAGTACAGTTGTGTACCTACCATAAATGTAGATGTTAGAGTGTATTCACTGTTGCAGTCCAGGTTACGCACCCACCATCCCCCTTCCTTTGCTGGGACTTATCTGTACTTCTCTATTCTATACAATCTATGTGGTGTATTTGCTTGTAGATGAAGGTATTGTTTATTTGAGTGCATGCTTTTTATAAGCAATGTTTTTTTTAGCCTACCCTTTTGGGGGCACCGACATCTGGGGCAAGAAAAACTGAAGAAAATGGCGTTGGCTGCATCTTGTATACCTCTGGCGCACTGACGTCAGGGAAGAGGTGACAGCAACCGACGCCGGACCAGGACTTTGGAATTCAGGCCGACTGTGGGTAGCCTGTCAGCAGGATAACCCAAGTGCAATGACTGCCACAGTGAATACACTCGAATATCTACATTTATGGTAGATACACAACTGTACTTTTCTGGTATTTTGAACCTCCACAGGACAGCCCAAATCAGCTTTCTTGAGACCTTGTCATATACTTTCTCCAAATCTAGGAACTGGATTCTTAACTTCTTTTCAACTGTGTGTCTAACTACAAACATCGCATAATTTTTCCTGCATCCTAATCTTAATCCAAACTTCTCATCTCACATCTTAATTTCTACTGTTCTGCATTTTAATTTCAGTCACCCTTTCCAGAACTTTCATGCAATGTGACACGAATTTGATACTTCTGCACTGCCTACAATTGTTGAGTATCCCCTTTGTCTTAAACACTGGCGCTAGTATGCTTATTCTCCAGTCATCTGGGATATGTCTCTTTTCACGCTGCTATGAGTGCCCTCAGGAGCCATCTCGCCTAGCGTCTTTATCATATCTGCTAGTAATCAGCTGTCTACAGGAAATAATGTCCCTGTGCTCCTGTCACCAGGAGCATAACAGTAACATTAATTCCAAGAGGATTACTGAGAGGCAGAATGTGGGTTCTCTGATTATTGGTTGTCTTGGACTAGATGTTGCAGATTTTAAAGGTAAGATGGAAAAATGGATTAATATCCTATAAGATGCAGTGGGCACCAAGCAAGTAGTTATGAAAGATGGCGTAACTCAAACTTTAGCAAACTAAAGGATGAGCCACTAATTTTAAAAGAGCAAGGTAGATTGGAAGGGGGAGGGCACTTAGCATTCTAGCTCTATGTGATACAGTGGGATGGCCAGTGATTTTAAATAGCTGAAGGAGATTCATTTCAGATAATTTTGTGCTTAATGATGATAGCCAGTGAAAGAGGCGAGAGAAGAAAATAAGTAGTCAAATTAACATAAGGGGCAGGCAGCTAGAGAGACAGTTCATTTTAAAAACACAACACACCACCACTAGGGTGGAGAAAAATTAAATTTTTGTGTGACTGACAAGAGAGACAGCTCTTGCCTCTTCCCAAGTTTAGATATTCAGTTAAAAACAGAATGCAATTAAAACCCATTGAAAAGAAAATATGCCATAATATTCAAAATAAAAGAAGGCTGGGAAATTATTCAAACTATAAGAAAGCAAAACAAACAAATTTTTCCCTCCTAGCAATTTATGGCTGAGTCTGATGAGCTATTCCAGTAAAGCCTTGAAATGTTTTATTTTGCACCTTGAATACAAAGTTTAGTTGCTAACTCTACCCTCAGTACACAGGCAATTTAACCTTAATTGACTTGTTCTAATTTCTTTGTGACTCATAAGAGACCACTCTGTTCTCTTTCGTAGTTAAAATAGCTCTGGCCTCTTTCCTACTATAAATATGCGATTGAAAGCAGAATGCAGTTAAAACTTAGTGTAAAGAAAATACACCATAATATAGAAAGTATAAAAAGGAAATGGAGCAGTACAAATTACAGGAAATTAAAAATAAACTAACATTTTCGTCACAGCAGTTTACGGCAGTGTCTGAGTGAGCTTTTCCATTAAAACCTTGAAATGTTTTTTTTTATACCGTAAGTACAAGGTTTAGTTGACAGCTGCACTCTCCATTCACTTGTAATTCATTGTAATTGACCTGTTCTAATTTCTGTGCGACTCACAAGAGAGACGGCCCTGGTCTCTTTTCTAGTTTAAATATGCAGTTGAAAGCAGAATACAAATAAAACACAATTTAAAGAAAATACACCACAATATTCAAAACAGAAGAAGGCAACGAAACAATGCAGATTGCAAGAATGCAAAAGCAAACTAACCTTTCCCTCATAGCAGTCGATGACAGTCTGAGTGAGCCTTGCCAGTAAGGGTTTGGGAATCTGCTTTTGCTTCCAGATGCCTATGAAAGCATCACAAAACCAACAGGAAGATGAAACACATGAGCATTAGTTTAATGCTTTTGTTCTTTAAGTATAGCGTATCACTGGTCAGGCAGTTCTCTTTTGGACAAGATCAGTCATTGCCTTTTGATACCTGTTGAATGGTCCTTCAGTTGTTAGCACCGATGCTGTTATGCTTCTTTGGAAAGCTTGCTGCAGTCTGTTTGTATCCCTCTTCAGTTACAAATGCAGCAGGTTATTTTCCCTGTGTCCTCCATTGCGTTGACACCACATGGATGTGCTAATCCAGAAATGGCCTCCATAATTTCACTATGCTTTTTCCCCATTTCCCCAGGTTTTTGGAGAAGGCCAGTATTTACAAAGCCAAGGTAATTTTCATAGGCCCCTTTTGTTCCCAGCAAATATGTTTCCCTATGATTTGGCCTCCCCTGTTAAATAGCCTTCTTACCGTTAGGCATCCAGGACCCTACTATATCACCTATGTGGCAAGCCTCACCCAGACCTTTATTCCCTCATACTAATCATGTTTCAGTGACGTGTCAGGACCCATATTTCAGGAGATGGTCCATATTCTCACTTCTACCTAGAAACCAATTAGCAGAAAAAAGTAGAGTCACTCTGCAGTGTGCATCAATTACAAAAGCATGGACCCATACATAGCATCTATAATGAGCATTTAAAAATACCTCTCTCATATTCGTGATTATGGTCTTCGCTTCTTTTTCCTTAAAAGGTCACTTGGTAGAAGTTCAAAACAGTACATCTAAGACCAACATTCTGCTTCCTTAGACTCTCACAAGGAAACTTCAAGCATTAGGCTCTGGCTCCTGTGACTTGGATGTCATAGAGGTACAGTGTCCATGGGAACTATTCTATCACTTATGTCTGAAGTGGACATACGACTCTACACAAATCAGTCCTTAGAATTGTCACTGTTCTTCCCTGTTAATGCAAATCCAGGGGAATGCTTACTTGATTGCATGGATGTGCAGAGGCAGTTAAGATTTTGTTTAGATAAATCCAGTTCATTAAGGAAAAATCAACAGAAAAGTGATTGGGTCAGAAGGATTCAAAATTTACACACTCTCTGGCTGTCATGTTGTATAAAATCCTGTTACCAAAAATGCCTTACCAGATACCAGTACAGCAAAGAGTGTGGCCATTTCCCAAGCTTTTTAAAACATGCAACAGTGACTAATGTGCAGCTTCAGAACATACATCACTGAGCACTTTTGCAAATCATTGCAAACTGGATGCGATTTCCAGATCTAGGTCATTTGGGGTGCCATAATTATTAGGTGCAATATTTTCTAGAACTACCAAAGATGTGCTTTTGTTTTTGCCCTTAAGAGTGGTGGAGATGAAACTTCTACCCTCAAATATTTTAAGTTTCGTATAATAAAGCTAAATTTGTGTCAGCAATTTCATTCGTATCACCATCTCCACCCGCCTCCCCCTCATGAGACTAATGCCATGTTTTTTTTTGGGGGGGGGGGGTGACGACCCACCTGTTGCTGGGTTTCAGAGGTCTGAAGAAGGGTCCTTATCTTGGGATTGTGGGTAAAGGGGAGGGGCTGGTGAAGTTTAAGATGCTGGCGGAATTATTCCTGCTGTCTTTAGTCTTCAGGGTAACTGAAATGAAATTGCTAGTGCAGATCTAGCTTTTACAGTAAGTTTGTAACTTTCATTAACCTGTTGTCTGTACAGCAGGGTCAGTCTATGTCTCGCCATTGGTGGGCGACTATACACTGACTTCAGCCTAGTCCTGAGCTCTCTCACTGGTTTCCCAGAGACCCAGTGATGTAGTCCCTTCTGTCATCATGAACCAGGTGTTAGGCATGTCCTTTGTAGCTGTTCCATTACAGAATGTTCTTGGTACTAGAGAAGGTTCCTTCATGGAGACCAGTACTTGTTTCTGAAAGAAGCAAAGTTTAAGCTTCTAATCTTAGAGTCTATTACCTCTCGTTCCTCTTCTGGGTTTCTTGGTAATTGTGTACTTAAAAGATGCGTATCACATCTCTCTTGTCAGAGTTGAGAGGTTTTCTCAAATTTTCTGTGTCCCATTATCAGTTCCCTACAATACCCTTTGGGTTATCTGCAGTTACAAGGGTGTTTACAGAATGTCTGTCTCCAGGAATAGCCCATTGCAAACTGCAGGACATTCAAATATTTCTTTATTTAGATGACTTGCATGTCTTTGCAGAGTATTTTTTTAGGTGCCAGGAGTCCCTTTCATGGGTTCGAAAGTTCCTTCTCAATATGGACTTTCAGATCATCAGTTGAAAATCCTTCTTAATTCCTTCTCACAAGATTGTGTTTCCAGGATGTCTTTCTTTTCTTCCCTGCAAAAGGCATTTGTAACCCAGACAAGAGTGGACTTGTAACTGGAAATCTTCCAGAGCTTCTCAAATTAGTCTTGGACTTAAGCCAGACAATATCTCAGGATTCTAGGGTTTGTGACGTACATGTTTCTCATGATTACTCTTGCTAGGTTCACATGAGAGAAATCTAGTGGCTCTAAAAAAAACCTGTTTGAACCCAACATTCCATTTTTTTTTCAAATTTCAAATTCCAGTCTTGGGCTTTGTGAAGAACTACTTTGGTGGTGACATCAGGTTACCATGAGTCCATGTCCCCCATTCTCCTGTAACTCTCAGCTCAGTCTGTGACAGATAAGTCAGATTTTGCTTGGTGGACAGCTTCACTGGGGGTAAAAGTGCAGGGTCTTTGGATCAACAGACAGGCCAATGCACATAAATGTCAGAGGTATTGCAAGCTGTGATCCATGATAAAGAATCTCATCATCATCAGTGGTCCCGTTGACCTTTGCAGGTGATTACAGACAGCACAACAGTGATGTGGTATATAAACAAGGTAGTATCAGGTCTTACTGTGTATGCTGGCTGGTTGTAGTAACTTGGGGAGGTCACTCTGAAACATTATTTAACCCCCCCTAAGCATTTTACATTTCATCAAAGAAAAAATGTAATGGCAGTCAAGCAGAGCAAGACCAGGACAGACCCTCATGAATAGAAATTGAACAAGAGAGTTTTCCAGGAGCTGATTCAGTTGTGGAGACCACAACCACTAGATCTGTTCGCCGTCTTACAACAGACAACTGAACAAATGCTGCATCGGCATTCCTTGCAGGCTGGAAAACATGCTTTTTCATTCCTTTAGTTGGGAATGTTTCTTTATGCATTTCTACCCTTTCCACTGATTTCCAGGATAATTCTGAAGACTCAGAAGGACTCCTCAAAAATCATTTTAACTCCCTTTCTGGTCAAGACAACAGCAGTCTTCCCTTCTTATGGAGTTGGATAGGGGCAGTTACCACAAGCTTCTTTACAGATTTGATCTCCTCGCATAAGACAAGGGGGAGTTTGGTGTTCCCCCATCTCAAATAACAAACATGACTGCACATATACCACAATGGAAGAAAAATGGCAGCAAACCACAAATCTTAAAGCCAGTAATCTAAAAAAAATATTACTAAACAAAAAGCTCTCAAAAGCTCTGTAGCGCCTCAGCTTCAACAGCCTTTCCAGAGTATAACATTTAATTAAAAATCCACTCCTTGTATACAAATATGTTAATTAATTAATTTAATACTGTCAGCTTGCACTCCATATTTAACTTTTTGGGGAATCAATGTATCAAACATTAAAATAAAAATAGACTCTTTCTGAAGTAGTTTCTATCTTTCAGCTCTCTTGAAAACTAGCTCAGTGACAGGTCAGCTTTTTCCTAAATCCAAATAAAACAAAACTGCTCTTATTTCTCCCCAAATCCCAAGCACACAAGACACCTTCAAAATATCCTCTCGCAACAATACTGAAATTGAAGTTGTACCTCACAGAAAGTTACTTGGTGTCGTAATAGATGATCAACTGAAATCTGATCTTATTCAAAAGTGCATAAAAACAACAAACCAAAAACTGGGCATACTATGTACATCAAAAAGATTCCTTACCAACTCTTCAAGAGTTACTCTAGCCAATACGAACCTCCTACCTTCACTACTAAATGCCTCACCCATTTTCACCAGCATTCAATCACCCAAAGATCAAAACTTAAACTCTGGCTGTAATTCTAGTGATTTTATTACAGCAATCAGTCCTACAGTTCTCACCACTGCTTTGCCCACAGATATTATTTAAACTGGATTGAGTTACCTCATTACTGCAAGTTCACCAACTCCTCCTTACTCAAAATGGTATACAAATCCTCATCCTGTCAAGCAACCAGCACCATTCTTAACCATTAGCTCCCTAATTGCCCTCTTCGCTCATCTGAGAAGCACTTCCTTGAAATCCATAAACCCAAAAAAATCCATTGGCCACTGCTTGTATTCCTACTCAGTAGCCAAGGTCTGGAACAGTAGCAATGCCATGTAGTCACATATTCTCTTGAGAGATTTATCCTCAACTCCTGGCTCTGCAAATGTCTTACACTAGGATGACACTATCCACTATTTCTTTAGCCCCCCCCCCGCTTCCTTCTTTTCTCTTTCACTTGCTCTTCTTTTGCCACCCTTTTCTTTTTTTCCCTTCTCTTAATAGGCAAAGCACCAGTTACTTCTTTGATACCTGCCTATTTTAACTCCATTTCCTAATTTCCCCCCAACTGTAAAATCTCTTTTCCTTTTTCTTAAGCATTTTCAGTATGGCCAAAAGACTTAACATCTTTACCATTGGTTATCACTGTTGATTGTACTTTACTAGGTGATCAGTATCCTATGATTGCTGTTCAATATTCACTGTATGATTTTCTGATCTTACTTTATTTATCCTGTATGTCGATTCTGCAGTTTGTTACTGTACTTCATGGGATAATATTATGTAGTTTATTAATTGAACTATGCATGTTGGAGTTTTTCTCCCTGGACCTCTGCTGAAGATGAGATTCATGCCCAGTCAGACTTTCCCGGTAAACAGATGCCAAATAAAATGTCACTGCTTCATCACATCAGGTTAGACATCAATGTCTTCAGACATCAACCGGTTTACTCCATTTATCTTGTTAACCCACTAACATTAAGAGCTTTGGTGATGCTGTAGTTTTACCACTGACTGATATCTATGATTGTCTCTAACACTTCCTACTACCCCCCCCCACACCTTTGAAATTTCTTATCAAACTGTATAATGTCTACTTCACTTTCTCTTCTCCTACACTTCTGCACCTCTTAAAAAATGCAAATCTTTACTTATGAACTGTATATGCAGTATTTTATAAATGTTCAAATGTCTAGCATAAAACATACTTCTACATATAAATAACTTAATGTATAAGCTGCTTTATGAAACACATTGCACCTCTGTATATGAACAAATGTATTCTGGCATATTAACTGTTATTTTGCCATCTACTTTATTGTTGCCTCTAAGCTATTGATATTGCATAATGTACTTTATTGTTCATCATTCCTTTTTTTATGTTAATGGACTTTTTACCCCCAAACCTTTGTTGAAAAAGGCAGTATACCCAGTTGTGCTGTCTCAGTCACCAAAAGCAAGCAAAAAAAGAAAGAAAGCCAGGCTGCTAGACTACTTTTATGCATCTGCAGTTATTGTGTGCTTGCACATTCCTTTAGTTAAAAGTCTACGGTCCTATCTCCTATGTGCATCATAGCATTTTATAACTTAAGTGCTACAATGCATTTTCCAACTGTTTGACCTATTTTAGGGGGACTGTTTCTTAATAAAAAGCTGTTATAGAGGAATCAGGACCCAAATAAAAGTCCAGGTTACCCAAGTTTGGTTAGCATCTCAGATGTCTGCTGGAGCAGCAGGGAGAGATGGGCATCGCCATATCTTGTGGGTAGTTTCATGGCTCTGTTCTGTGTAGATCTTTGGTGGAGACTTGAGATGTCCCACTAGAAATAGTTGGTGAAAGAGGGAATAGTTTGGGGGCAAGGCTGAGCTGCTGAGAAGCAGAATGATGTACCTCATGTCCTCTTTGCATGCCAACCCTTTGGATGCATCACAAGAGACTAAAGGAAGGGGGAAGCAAGAGCGAGGACAGTCATAAAAATAGAATCTCTAGGAGATGTGAATGACCAGACCGCAGAACACTCTGAAGTTCTGTGATGGTCTGGGTTAAGGAGGTGGCTGGCAGACCCAGTGATGGACAAGGAGACACTGGGTGGAGAGCCAAAGGATGATTCAGGAGAGGGAAAAATCCTAAAAAAAAAATAACAATTAAAGCTTCATAAACTTTTTTTTTTAATTAAGAAAAGCCCACAAAATTTTTGAAGTTCTTAGTGTTTCACTGTTGCAGTCATTACATTTGGGTTATCTACCTGCAGGTAGCCCTCAGCCGGCCTGATTATTAAAGTCTTCAGTCCTGTCGGATGCTGTCTCTTCTTCCATGATGTCCGGTAGTCAGGGGTGTAAAGCATGCAGCCGATGCCATTACTTCAGTCTTTCTTGCTGCGTGGTGCCTGAAGCAGAAGCAGTTTGCAAGTGCTGGTTGGCCGACTCCTGAAATTTTCGTTTTCGAGTTTCAGAACCGAAGTCTTCAAAAAAGCAAAGAAATATTCAAATATACCCATATCTGGACGATTGTCTAATTCAGGCAGAAAGCCAAGACTTGCTACTAAATCGTCTGTCATTTGTAAAGAAACCGCTAACCTCACTGGGTACGCCATAAACATAAAGAAATCTCATCTAATACCCTGCCAACAAGTTGTATTCAAGGGAGCAAGCTTGAGCACAACTTCCCAGATGGCCTACCTCACGCCAGAGAAACAAGTTTATTTGACAGCCTACTTCAAACTACTGGCCACAAAGACCCAGCTATCTGCAAGGAAAATACTGCAAGCCCTGGGGTTCGTGGCCTCTTGCATTCTACTAATTCCATATGCAAGACTGCATATGAGGAAACTACAATGGTATCTAAAAAGCCTATGGTGTCAACATTCTCAAGACCTGGAATCAATGATCCCTATCGTTCACTGTATAAAGACAGAGTTCCTTTGGTGGGCAGAGGCCTGCTACCACAACAAGGGACTGTCATTCACTCTACCCCCTGCCGACCAAACCCCAACAGACGCATCAGACTATGCATGGGGGCTCACTTGGCAGGGCATTGCATTCAGGGCAAATGGAACCAGAGTCAAATTCACTTGCATGTCAATCAAAAAGAAATGTTAGCTGTACAGAATGACAGCCTTCAAGGACCATATTCTTCCAGGACAATTATTGGTAAAGGACAAGACCACTGTTATGTGGTGCATAAACAAGCAGGGGGGAACCCACTTGTACCCTCTCGGCAGACTAGCCATGGCTCTGTGGAACACAGCCTTGAGCTACCAATTGCACCTACAAACTCAATACCTGCCAGGCAAGCTAAATTCACTGGCAGATGACCTAAGCAGAAATCTCATGGATCCACACGAGTGGAAACTGGAACCAAAGATATTCAACATATTGAGAAACAAATGGGGAAGCCCAGAGATAGACCTGTTTGCCTCCCCTCAGAACTACCAATTGGACAAATTCTGCCCAAGGACTCCCCACAGATCAGCTTGGAAAGTGGATGCCCTGTCCTTCGCCTGGGAAACCCTCTCAGTTTATGCCTTCCCCCTCTGCCTCTCCTTTTGAAAGTTCTGCTAAAGATCAAACAGGACAAGCCAAGGACAATTCTCATTGCACCAGACTGGCCATGCCAACACTGGTACCCCCCTCTTGCGCAGTATGTCACTGCTGGAACCATGGCACCTGCCTCAGACCCCTTCCCTGCTGTCCCAGTATGAGGGCCAGATTCTGCACCCTCAGCCTCAAACCCTGAACCTTGCAGCTTGGCTAATTACCTGAGCTCTCCAATACCCTCCCTCAGTAAGCAAGTGCCGGATGTCATTCTGGAAGTAAAGAGGGCCTAGTACTAGAAAATCCTATGCTGAAAAGTGGAAGGGATACTGTTCCTGGAGCCAGACTCAGGGGATGGGCATAAGTGCCCAGCTTACCGCATATTCTTCAATACTTAACAGAGATGCTCCGCAAGGTCCTTTCCTTCTCATCTATTAAAATTCATGCCTTAGCCATTTCAGCACATTATAATACTGAGCCACCCCACTTCTCTCACCCCCTGCTGAAGCAATTCCTCAGAGGGGCCAAAAATTTAAGACCACCCAGGAGAGCCCCTACTCCAGCTTGGGACCTTAACTTTGTATTGGAAAAGCTCAGTCTACCTCCTTTTGAGCCAGCAGCAACTGCAGAGTGAAATTCCTTTCTTGAAAAACAGCCTTCCTTCTAGCCATCATTTCAGCAAGAAGAGTGTCTGAATTACTGGCCCTCATGGCAGTAGAGCCCTTAATCTTCCATGCAGACAGGGTGTCCCTCAGGACCAATCCTTCCTTTTATGCCCAAGGTGGTATCCAGTGTGGCCCTTAATCAGTCCATTCATTTGCCAACCTTCTTTTCTAATCCACAGACCAAAGGAGAACAAATATTGCACTCTTTGGATGTGCACAGACAACTAATGTTTTATTTGGACAGGACTAAGCCTATCAGGAAAACTGAACAGCTGCTAGTTGCCTTTGCTGCAGGGGCAGAGGGGAAGGCCATTTTACAGCAAACCATTTCTAAGTAGATAGGCCATTGCATTAACTTCTGCTGTAAGCACCATGGGAAACCTACCGCACAGGGGATAGGATCACATTCCACCAGGGCTGCATCTACTTCAACAGCCTTTCTCAGAGATGTTCCTACCAGGGGCATCCTAGAAGCTGCTACCTGGAGCTCTGTACATATCTTCACCAAGCATTACCACTTGCCTATTTTTTCTAAATCCAGAGCTGGTTTTGCCACTGCAGTCTTGCAGGGCTTATTAACTGGTCCTAATGCTCTCTAACTACTTCCTCCCTTCCTTAGCTTTGGGAATCTACCCAAATGTAATGACTGCAACAGTGAAACACGAAGAACATAGTACAGTTGGGTACACTTACCATAAATGTAGATGTTCTAGTGTTGTCACTGTTGCAGTCCTGGTTACCCTCCCTCCAGCCCCTTGACGTCTTTTGGCTATACCTCTTTTCTCCTCTACTGTATTTAAGCTTTCCGGTGTATTTGCTTTTTGTTGGAGGTGTAACCTTGTATATAATTGCTCCCCATTGTGGGGGCACCTGACATCTGGGGCAAGAAAAACTTATGTAATGGCGTTGGCTGCATGCTTCATACCCCTGACTACCTGATGTCATGGAAGAAGAGACCGCATCCGACGCAAGACCCAAGACTTTGATAATCAGGCCGGCTGAGGGCTACCTGCATGCAGATGACCCAAATGTAATGACTGCAACAGTGAATACACTCGAACATCTACATTTATGGTAAGTGTACACAACTGTACTTTTTGCCTCCTCTGATATCTTTGGAAGGATTGTGTGTGAGTATGTTCTTAGACTTTAATGGACATTCCTTTGCACATGTGCTGTTGTACATCCATTAAAATCTATAAACATAGTGACCTGCAAGCCTCCCTAATGATGGCACAGAGGACTAAAGTAAAAATTAGACTTCTGGGGCATTACAGCAGCAGATTCAAATTTTGTGAAAGTAGTGTTAAAAATATCATTAGTATGTAGATTGCTGAATATGCATTGGAATATTTTGCTATTGTGGATGCATTACATACCTTAGTGCAAAAGGTAAATTAAAAAAATATATAGTGTACACACTTGCATCCAGCTATTGAAGCCAAGCAATTCTTAAGGGAATCTTGCATTTGAGATCAGCATATGCATTTTTCTCTCACTTGGAAGCTAATTAACTCTCTCTCCTTTTTGAAGCTGCTTTTGCCTGTAGTTTTGTGGAACTTCTTGGAAGATGATGTTCTTCATAGTGTTGCATTACTGATTCTTGGGTTTTCCTACCATAGAGAAGCCCACGACTGGCCTGATTTCCAGAGTCTTTGCATTTTTCTTAGCTGATGGACCTCAAAAGACTATTGTCTAGACCACAAGGTATAAGAAGGGTGTCCTTTACATCATCTTTAGTTCTTTCTAGCTATGCAGTCTAATGCTCTTCACCTGTGTTCAGAATGCTTGTAGTCTGTCAGCCATTTCATTTTTCCACAGTGTCTCTTGATTCCTGTCAGATAAGTACCCCGTTGGGGGTTTTCATGTATTAATTTAATGTTTAAAAGGTCAACAGTTGCTTTAGTGTGGGAAATCAATCCTGCATAAAGATTTTTACTTGTTTTGTCTGTCCTGTTAGAAACAGCATGCCACGGTTCCCATTTGTCCTGATTGTGCAAAAGTCTGTGCAGAATCCCACAAACATAGGGCCGGGGTACTAGCCCACCATATGGAGTCCTTGCCTTCAGTTAGTCTGGTGGAGTTGCAGCCCATTGCTTCTGCTCTGTCTTTGTGAACAGCAGTTTCTGCTAATGTTATTCCAAAGAAATGGAAGAAGGAAAAGATGAAGAACTCTGACATTTTTGAGAAAGCTAAAGCTCTAGTCCGTACGTTGAGTGATGACCCAGGTGAGGTGCTTTTGCAGCCCCCTGGTAGAATGATTCCCTCTGATGAGACCCCTCAGAGGCCACCATAGTTTACAGCCTACCATCCACTGTTACTGTGACACAGACATCGGTCGGGTCTGAGGTCACTAGGCAAGCCTCTGCTTCTGAAGCTGGCATTGTGGACCTTGAGGGAGACCCCCTGTCTCCCTTAGTTACAGAAGCTATAACCGAAGTCATGGTTGGACAACAGCATCCTTGGTTCATCCCATCTAACTGGATACCTAAACTGAGGCAAACCACTTTGTTTTTCTTCATCCCTGCCATCTGCTGCTACTTCTCAGGCCAAAGCATGAGACCTCCTAAAAGTAGCATATAAATTCATAGTTTTCATGAAATCCAGAAGGTTCTCCCACGTCTGCTACTGAAGTCTTTCCTTATAGAAGAAGCAGGGAGATGGCCATTCAAGAAGATTCAAATTCTTCAAGTGTAGGTGAGTAGAAGTTGCCCTACTCTGGGCACCTGCCATTACAAACTTGTCCAGATTCAGACTCTGATTACACCCTCTCTTCTGCCCTCCCCAGACTTTTCTTTCAAGGGTACCCTTCATAGAATGAAGGAGGCTTTCATTTGGGAAAGCAACAGTTCTTAGAAGTTCAGACGCATTGCAGGGAACTGCTAAGCTTGCCTTCTCCCATGTCACTGGCTGTCCCTCCTGTACACACAGTATTGGAGGACGTTGTGATAGAGCTGTATCAAAGGAAATTCATGAGACTGCAACAGGAGGTTTACAGATACTCCCTTAAGTGTGGCCGTGACGCCTTCAATGCAGGTTCTGTCATCTGCAGACATGCACAGCTCAGGACCCAGCCCTTGTCAATTAGGTCAAGGCTGAACTACTAGGTGCACCACTAGACAAGGAATTCCTTTTCATATCTCCAGACGAACAGGTTTTTGAGAAGCTGGATAAGAAAGAAGGGAAATAAAAACTGTGAAGGAATTTTGTCTCTGACACCAAAGTGTAGTAGGAATTGTTCCTCAAAACCTTGGCCTTAAACTGTACACAAGGCAAGAGGAGACCTTCCTGTGGCAAGAAGTCCAGGCAATCCAGGAGGTGGCAAGCAGAAAAATTGCCCAGAACAGGGTGATCCAGAGAGCCCACCCAGCACAGAGACCAGCTGTGGCTATGTTCATCTCAGCATCCCATACCCCTACCCACCCTCCTCTCCCAAATTGCTGGCTGTATGATTCAATGGAAAACAGTCACCAGGGACCACTGGGTCCTCAGCATCATAGAAAGGGGGTTCTACATCCAGTTCAGAAAAATATCCACCCCTCTTGGCCATTCCAAAACCACCAAAACAAGATGAAAACCTCTTGCCACCTATCCCCATGCAATTGCTTTTTCAAAGATTCATTCAGCCTATCCCTTACATGTCTGGTTTGAGGCCATTTGTACATTTTGTAAATAGTTCATTATAATTTATTCTTGCTCAAAATGTAAAAGTTTATTATTTGTTTGAAACAATTAATAAAATTATTTGAACAAAAAAGAGGGTAAAGGCTTCTACTGAAGGATCTTTCTAGCTCTAAGAAAGGAGGGCACCTGGAGGACTAACTTGGACCTTTCAGAACTAAAGAAATTTCTCACTGTCACAAAGTTCAAAATACTTACTTTGCAAAAATTACTTCCCAATCTTCCAAAATGCCTTCATGGTCACATTAGACATTAGACCTAAAAGATGTTTACCTCCTTGTACCTATAGAAGACCATCACCGAAACCCCCTAAAATTTGTAGCAACAGGCTCTTGTTTTCAGTTCTGTACTTTTAATATTTGGGCTATCCACTGCTCCCAGAGTTTTTACAAAATGTTTCCTCTGGTAACATATTACAAAACTCTGGGAGTTCATATTTAGCCTTACTAAGAAGAGTCTCTCATTCAGGGAAAATCCACAGCAGAGGTCCTAGACACCTTGCTGATGACCTTACACTGCTTTGAGAAGGTATGTCTCACCTAAAATCTTCAAATGTCAAAAACTCTTCCTCAAACAAGGATCTTCTTTTTGGAAGCCCTCATAGATTTGGCCTAGGAGAAAGCCTTCCTTCCTCAAGACAAGATATCTTTCCCACATGACTAGCCTTTTTCCAAAACAACACTCTCACAAAGGAAATTTCTGAGGATTGTGGGTTGCATGGCGCCCTGCATTCTCATGATCCCACATGGAAAATTACACATGAGAAAACTTCAGTGGTTCCTAAAAAATGTTTGGGAACAGAATTCTTAGTCCTTGGAATACCCTATTGCCTCTCCTTCCATGCCTGAAGGAACTCCTATAGTGGGAAAAAAAAAAAAACACCATACTACAGAATCCATGGGCAGATTTCTCTTTACCAGAAACAGAAAAGACCATCATCATGGACAGTTCAGACATGGCTTGCTGGGCCCATTTGCGTTCCCTGAAAGTGCAGAGCATCTGGACACCACAGCAGAGAAAATTGCACTTAAATCAAAAAGAGCTATTGGCAGTCTACCTGGCCATAAAGGCAAAATTAAACTCATGGACCCTGCATATGTGGACAGACACCACCATGGTAATGCGGTACTTAACAAGCAATGGGATACCCTGTCCTGCCCTTTGTGCAGGCTTATAAGGAAGATTTGGATGGTGACTCAAGAACTAGGGCAAACTCACGCCGCTTCGTATATTCTGGGTTAGAACAATACCCTGCCATGTTCCCTAAGGAGGGATCTTGTAGACCCCAATGAATGGATGCTGCAGAGAGAGGTGTTCCTGACCTCATCTCTACAGTAGGGGGTCCCTTCAATAGACGCATTCACCTCTCATCAGAACAGACAACTACAGAAGTTCTGCCCCAGAACTCAACAGACAGGGATTTGTAAAACAGATGATTTCTCTTTCACATCGACAAAAGTGTTCCTGTATGCATTCCTACCCTTGCCTCTGATCTCCAGGGGACTGATTAAAGCCAGGGTGGACAGACCCAGAATGATCATTAACCCCCACCCTTCTGGGTGAGCCATCACTGGTTCTCCCTCCTCTTGACCACCATTGAGGGGAGATTCCGCACCCTACAGCGGGAAGTAAATTTCCTCAGCCAAGCCAAAGGAACTTTCTTCCATTCTCACCTAGCCACACTCAGGTTAACAGCCTGGAGGATTGGTTTTGACACCAAGGAGTGCCTCCTATCCCATGGACATGCTTTCTATTCTAAAGGAGGAAAGGAAATGTAATACCAGAAAATCACACCTGACTGAAGAGATTTTTTATGTGGTGTCGCACCAAGAACACTGATTCTTCTCAGGCAGACATCAATTCAGTATTGTAGTACCTTTCAGGCATGTGTAGACAAGGGCTGTCCTACTCCAGTATTAAAGTATGGCATCATAGCTGGCCTGCACAGTGCTCCACCGATCTTGCACCCCTCATCATGTGAAGCTCTTCCTAAAAGGATAATTCACTTAAGACCAACCAGAAGGATCCTCTGATCTAAATTATGTGCAAGAGAAGCTCACCTTGTCCCTCTCTGAACCTGCTGAAATTGTATTTCTAGCGATGCTCACTTTGAAGACTTGTTTCCTTATAGCTCTTACATCAGCAAGGAGGGCCTTAGAACTGTACGCCCTCATGTATAATGAGCCTTTCACTGCTTTTCACAGGGATAGGGTATCTATTAGAATAAAGCCATTTTTTATGCATAAGGTGGCACCAGAACTTACCCTAAACCATGCTGTCCTCCTGCTAGTCTTCTTCCTAAATCAACAGAGCAGAGCAAGTCCTTCATTCCATGGATGTGCACAAGCAAATTGGGTACTGTCTAGACAGGATGAGAACCCCTAACAGAGTAGAATAGAGCAATTACTGGTGGCTTTCACAGAGGGTAAGCAGGGCAGGCATGTCTCCAAATAAACCATTTCCAAATGGATAGACAACTGCATTAAGTTCTGTTACTCCTACTATGGGAAAATTCTTCCTGGGCATATTAAAGCACACTTCACCAGGCATGGGACAGCTGCTGTTGCTTTCCTCAAGAGTCCCTACCCAGACAATTCTAAAGGCACCCTCATGGAATTCCATGCACACCTTTACACAACACTATAACCTAGGTAATGTGTCTAGGGCTAGAACAGCTTTCTCTACTGCCATCCCGCAAAACCTTATTTCTTAGGGTCATGCAGATTACCTTCCACCCACCTGCTGGCTTTGGGAGTCTTCCTAAGAATTAGTATTGCAACATTGACTGGGAAGAACATAGTACAGTTGTATCCCACTTACCATAATTGTAGCTGTTGGGATTAGATTAGTGTTGCAGTACATACTTCCGCCCTTCCATCTCCTGTATCTGCTGACAACTTGTTTCCACTTTGCTGGGTGCAAAGGGTAAAGGAGTTCTGTGCAGATAGTCCTCTTTTGTCCATTATACCCCCTTTCTGATTGCTATGATCTTCTCCTCACTCATATTCAAACAGCTGATCAGGTTTTGCTGTCCTCAGGCATCAGACTACTACTTTACTGCTTAGAAAGACCTGAAGATGGCACTGACAGACACCCTTCTTATACCCCGATGTCCATATGTCTGTCCTCAGTCATCTGTTGGCAAGGGATGATACTCGAACATCCACCGTTATGGTAAGTGGGACATGAATGTCCTTTCTTGTTGCAGTCACATTTGAGAGGTGGATTTTTGCACTGCAAACGTTCAAGTTTAAACCATATTGTTTGGTTTTCTATGGTGAAAGAGCTTCATTAAAGGCTTATTCAATGTTCATGCTCAAGGAAGTATCTATGGTAGGTGTGAACCAGTATTTTCATTGCCAGCCTGTAACAATTACTAAAACGATGGCTGACTATGCTTGCACTTGCGTTTATAGGCAGCTTCTGCACTACATAAGAAAAGCCAAAGGACTCAGGAAAACCTGAGCAGTTGTTTACTTCCTTAAAAGAGGAAGAAAATAATTGGAAGAAAATAATTGTCAGTAAATGGTTACTAAGTAGTGTATGCACTGTATTACCTTATCTTATGATAAGTCCTGTAAAACCAAACAAGGCATGATTAGAACATATTCTACTAGGGCCGTAGTAATATCAGCAGTGTATTTCAGAAATGTTTCTTCATAATATATTTTAGAAAGCATCTCATTGTCCACAGTCCACACCTTCAGTAAATGGTACAAGTTGGATGCACCAGAAGGTGGATGGTTTTTGGCATAGCTCTATTGCAGGATATCCTGCGGATTGGATTGCTGGCATAAAGGTGGTGCTGCACTCCTAAGTGTGTTGTCCTTTGTCCTTTGGTTCAGCTGCTAAATTGAAGGTTCCATCTACTTGAGTTGGTAGTATCTCAGGTGGGTGTAAAAGATCCTATGGCATCTGGCTGCAGCAGCAGTATCAATAGTGTATTTAAGGAATGATTCTTTATAGTATATTTAAGAAAGTGTCTTGTTGTCTTCAGTCCACACCTTTACTAAATGGCATAAGCTGAATGAACTAGAAGAAGGGTGAGTTTTGGCATAGCTGTATTGCAACATATCCTGCAGATTAGTTTGACAGTGCAGTACAGCATTCCAAGCAGTACTGGCACACCCAAGACAAGATTTGTATGCTGTCCTTCAGTTGAGAAGTTAAAGGGAGGTCTGATCTACTTGAGTTGCTGGCATGTCAGGTGGATGTAAAAGATCCCATGCCACGTATCAAAAAGAGTAGGAGACGTTCCCTAATGCCTTGGCCAAATTTCCTCTAGTATTCTAAATGCCACCTTGGGTCTCCCTTGAAAAGGGGCTACTAGACTAATGAGACTAGGTCAACAAAGGATGGATGGATGACTAAATTTAAGCAAATAAAATAAAGCCTTTTAACTGTCAGTCTTGGTTGTCAGTACTGCTTGGAATGTTGGCCTAAAGTTGTGAGTTACTATGAACCTTCTTGAAGAGAAAAGTACAGCTGTGGTTAAAATACTTAACTGTAACAGATTCCTATGGAGTGATCACTTTAACAATAAAGGTACTCACCCTGCATCTCCCCTTGGGGGAAAATAAGTTAACAAGTATTTCTTGGGTTTTGGTCACGTGGGTTTCCTCCCACATTCCAAAGACATGCATTAGGTGGATTGGACACTCTAAATTGGCTGTGTGTGTGCTACCGCAGCAGAGCTGGTGTAAACCTTGGCTCGAGATGATTGATCCCAGTCTTTGGTAATCTTAAGAACTGATGCTTCAATTATTTGAATGGCTTGAAATATAAAACGTTTGTCTGCTTCTTGGAAAACCTTCCTCTTCCTGTAGTGAACAGTCATATCTCATTCTGCATTTCTTTATTGCTTTGTGTGAACAGCTAGATGAAACTGACCACAAACTACTTTTCCCTGAATTCAGTCCATAGTATGTTTTTAATGGTGTGCAAGTATGAGATGATGGCTCTCTTACTGAATAATTTCTGTTTAAACAAAAGAAAAACATTCAGTTCATGTTTTTGGCTGCCATTAAAATCTGTCATTTTCTGCATCTTTGGTTCCAGGACCTTCCCGTCTCATGACAGCTTTTTTCTCACATTTAAGAAATCTGCCTGCAGGTGGGCCATTCCATTTTCTGACAGAGGAGGTTATTTTGTGTATTGTGGAAGCGCATAACATTACTTGTTTTCAGTTTAAACAGACTACTCTCAGACCTCAAAAGACACTGCAAACATTTCTACTTTCATAAACACTGCCTAGTATTCAAGTAGAGTGAAAGATTGACCAGTTTCAGGTTTGTTTTCTTCTGTGATGTTCTTCGTGCTTCACTGTTGCAGTCATCACAATTGGGGTTATCCTGCCAGGGTAGCCCCCAGTTGCCCCGAATACTAGAGGCTTAGTATTTCTGTGTCGGTTGCTGTCGCTCCAGGACTGACGTCAGGTCATCAGTGGTATAAAATCAGGCAGCCAACCCCATTACATCAGTCTTTCTTGCCGAGGAGCTCGAAGCAGAAGCAGTTTGCACTAGTGCCAGTCGGACACTACCTGAGTTTCATTTCCAAATTGAAGTTGAAGTCTTCTAAAGCTAAGTAACCCCATTGGGGATCCTTTTTTCTTGCTCTAACCGATGTCAGAAAAAGTTAACACAATTGTCTCGTCTGTGGAAAGCAAATACCATACTGAGACTTCCATTCTTACTGTGTCACCTGTTTAGGCCCAGACCACGACGTACTTCGCTGTCGCTTTTGTGCTTTCTTCAAAGCCAGAACTATACATCGTCAGGCCCTTATTATAGCTAAATATTTTCGCTCTCGGTCCCCGTATTCCGATATGGCTTCGGTAAACCATCCGACTACCGATCTTCTGAAAAAACGAAAGGATAAAGACAGAGACAGACTGCACAGGTCCAAAATTGCCAACGATGCTTCCATTAAGCTAGTCATCAGTTCTCCGGTCCTCAGCGAGGCGTTTTCCCACCCCCTGATGCCCGCTTCTGTGGATTCGCAGGCCACTACTGAGACCCGTTCGGAGTCCGGTATGTCGCAAGACTCTTCTTTGACGAAGGATCCTGCAAATGTCTCTACCTTGGATGGGTCCAGAGCCACTGAGCAGGCACTGGCTTCAGAGGAAGTTCTTCGCACTACTGATACTTGACTCAAACAGATGACTTCTTTCTCGTCTTCAGTTCTTTCTAAAACTACCGAGTTTCTAAGGCCCAGGGTACAAACTACTCCAAAACAAATGGCGACCCAAGCTTAGGCACCTACTTCCATGCCTCAGTCTCAAATGCTTAAAATGGCGGAAGACCTTATCATGCTTATTAGGGGAAGCCAACCTACCCCTTCCAAAAAAAAAAAAAAAATTGTCCTCTGCAGTTTTATCTGACCAGGAGTCCGATGACTGAGGATGTTCATCGTGTTTCACTGTTGCAGTCATTACACTTCGGTTATCCTGCTGGCAGGCTACCCGCAGTCGGCCTGAATTCCAAAGTCCTGGTCCGGCGTCTGTTTCTGTCGCCTCTTCCCTGACGTCAGAGCGCCAGGGGTATGGTAGGATGCAGCCAACGCCATTTTCTTCAGTCTTTCTTGCCACGCGGTGCCCGAAGCAAAGCAGTTCGCAAGTGCCAGTTGGCCGACTCCTGAGATTTTCGAATTTGAATTTCAGATCCGAAGTCTTCAATAAAGCTAAGTACCCCGTAGGGGAAACTTTTTCTTGCTCCAGTCCGATGTCAGTAAAAGTTAACAATTGTATTTCTTGTGGGAAGCAAATACCTCATAAGGATTTTCATTCTTACTTTATTCCTTGCCTAGGCGCTGACCACGATGTTGCTAGTTGTCGGTTTTGTGCTAGATTCAACCAACGCACTATTAAGCGTCTGTTTGATTTTGCTTTACATTACTTTGGCCGAAGGTTTAACTATATAATGCCATCGGAACAACCGACAACCGGAGTCCATAAAAAGTGCAAGGACAAAGAAAAAGACAGGCATCCGAGGTCCAAAACCGACGACGAAGCCTCTTCTAAGCTAGTCGCCGGTTCGCCTGTTTTCAGTGAGGCGCTTTCGCAGCCCCTGACATCCCCTACCTCAGAGCCACAGGCCGCCTCCGACTCCCACGTGGAGACAGCAAGGCCTCTGGAAACTCAAGGTATTGGGCCTACGGAAACAATTCCCTCAGATGGGTCTGGAGCCGCTGAGCAGGCATCGGCTTCTGAGGGTGTTTTCAGACCTACACAGCTTACTATCAAGACCTCTTCAGCAGCCAAGGCAAAGTCTAAAACACCTTTAAAGACAAAGAAACAAGTACAGCATTCTCCTGGACAGTCATCCATGCCAAAGAAACAGATGCTCAAAATGGCTGAGGACCTAATTACTTTGATCAGGGGCTCCCATCCCCCTCCTGATAAAAGGCCTAGGCAAGACACTGACTATTACTCCTCTGACCAGGTTTCTATTTCTTCTGATTCCTCTTCAGAACAGGGATATTCACTTCCTCCCTATGAGGACTCTGATGCTGAAGAAATCTATCCCTTCAGCCTCTCCTCCTGAGGACTACTCCTTTGGGGAAACCCTGCACACCATGAGGGAGCATTTCCATTGGGAGAGCCAGGATTATTCAGAATCCAAGAAAAGGCTCAGAGACTTTCTTTTATTGCCTCAGCACAGGCCTCTTGCTATCCCCCCTGTACTAGATATTGTTGATTATGTTTTATCTGAATCCAGTTTGACTCCTGATTCTTTACCCCCTGCACCAGTTAAGCCAGATAGGTACTACAGGATTCCAGATTCTCATAAATTTCTTTATAAAAACCCTGCTGCTGATCCAGTAACTATTTCTCAAGGTCCCAAAGGGGTCAAGGCTTCCACTGCAAAGAACCCTGTTCCCTCTGATAGGGATTCTAGAGCACTGGACAGATGGGGGAAAAAAGTTTACACCTCTGCTACTTTAGCTGTAAGGGCTTTAAACTGCCAGTTTCACATGCTTAAATATCAACAATACCTACTGTCTTTGCTAAAACAGAAAATGCTTACAAGCTCTGAATGTCCTGAGAACAAGGAAATGCAGGATTTATTGCATGCAGCTGAACAAGTGGGAAAGCATACTTTGCAATGTGGTTTTGATTCATTAGAGGCATCTTGCAGAGCCGCAGTTACAGGTTCTGTCATTCGAAGGCATGCTTGTTAAAAGAACAGAGTTTACCTGATCATGTTAAAGCAAAATTATTGGATGCTCCATTACAGCATGATACTTTGTTTGGTGTTAAGGCAGAAGAGGTGTTAAAGAAAATGGAGGATAAAGCAAAATCAATGCAGACAGTAAAGAATTTCGTACAGGTTCAGCCACCTAGATTTAGCAGGAACTGGCCTTCTAAAAATTGGTCCTTTCCAGTGTCAGACAGGCCACAAAGAGGCAGATACAGACGCCCAAGAGGAAGATCTCAGCCCCAAGGCTCATACAGACCTAAACAATTGGGTGCTTCAGCACCCAAAGGCGGAGAAGACCAATCACAACCTTACAGGAAGCAGTCCCAATGACTTTCCTCTACAAATGCCAAGCACTTACCTTTTGGCAGCACCCTTAGGGGGAAAATGTGCACTTTTCTCACAAAAGTGGCACGTGATCACCCAAGACAAATGGGTACTGAATATTGTTTCTCAGGGTTACAGGTTCCACTTTCACACCCTACCAAGGTCAAAAGGTATGCCAGACCTGCCACAAAATCAATGGGCAGAGGCACAAAAACAAATTTCTGCACTCATGGACATGAGGGCTATTCAAAAAGTACCACAGCAAGAACAGGGGCAAGGATTTTACTCAAGACTTTTCTTGGTACCCAGAAAGGACAAAGCCTGGAGATCAATACTGGACCTGTCTATTCTAAATACTTTCCTGGATGTTCCAAAATTCAAAATGTTGACACTGCAGCAACCTCTACCCATGCTGGGCAAGAAGGCTTGGCTAGTTACCTGCATGTCCCAGTCAGACAATCTTGCAGAAGATACCTCAGATTCATAGCTGGCTCAATGCATTACCAATTCTCTGCACTGCCTTTTGGCTTATCTACTGCGCCCAGGGTCTTCACAAAATGCCTGGCACCAGTAATTGCATTTTGCAGACCAAAAGGAATTCAAATATATCCCTACTTGGACGACTGCCTTTTTCAAGCAGAGAGCAAGGACATTCTACTAAAGCATCTGGCGTTTGTAAAAAGATTACTAATTTGCCTAGGGTACACAGTAAATGAAAAGAAATCAAAACTAGTGCCCTCTCAAGAGATAATATTCCTGGGTGCAAGCTTAAATACAATTGCCCAGATGGCTTATCTCATGCCTGACAAGCAAAGGCAGCTGACTCATTACTTTCAAATGATGGCAACAAAGACCCAGCTACCTGCAAGAAAAATTCTGCAGGCTTTGGGCTTCATGGTATCCTGCATTCTGCTAATTCCATATGCAAGACTGCATATGAGGAAGCTACAATGGTATCTAAAAAGTGTTTGGACTCAACATTGCCACAGCCTGGAAACAATGTTGTTGTTGTTGTGTCTTTTGTCTTTTCCCAGTTAGGGGTCGCCACAGTGGAACTCCGGTCCGCTAATGATTGGCAGCAGATTTTTACATGCCGAGTTGCCAGCTCTGACGCACAACCTTCAATGAAGGTACGCCCATTCACGCATGTCTCCACACAGAAGACGCTCTAGCTGAGAATTGAACGGGACAACGTCTTACTGTGAGGCTACAACGCTACCGCAGCACCACCACCGCAGTATCCACAGCCTGGAAACAATCTGGAAACAATAACTCTTATTCCCTGCCTGCAACAGGAGTTTCGATAGTGGGCATTGGCCTGTCACCACAAGAGACAGCCTTTCACTTTACCCACAGCCAGGCAGACACTAACAGATGCATCGGATTGTGCCTGGGGGGCACACATGGCAGGAAAATGTATTCAGGGCATGTGGCCCACGGACCAAATGCATCTTCACATCAAAAAGAGATGCTAGCTGTACAGAATGCCCTGACAGCCTTCAAGGATCTACTACATCCAGGACAACTACTACCAAAGACGGACAATACTACAGTTATGTGGTACATACACAAGCAAGGGGGCACACATTCCTACCCCCTCTGCAGGCAAGCCATGACTTTGTGGAACACAGCACTGACCTATCAAGTACATCTGCAGGCACAATTCCTGCCAGGAAAGAAAAATACTCTGGCAGACAAACTAAGCAGAAATCTCATGGATCCTCACGAGTGGAAACTAGACCCACAAGTTTTCAGCATGATAAGGAAATGGGGATGCCCAGACATAGATCTTTTTGCCTCCCCTCACAACTGCCAACTACAGAGATTCTGCACAAGGACTTATCACTCACAAGCATGGAAAGTGGATGCTCTATCATTCAGCTAGAAAACCCTGACAGTTTATGCCTTTCCACTGCTGCCTCTCTTTCCCAAGGTACTCCTAAAAGTCAGACAAGAGAAGCCAAAAAATGATTCTGATTGCCCCAGACTGGCCGCCAGCACTGGTACCCAATCCTAAAGTGCTTCTCTGAAGGCCCAGCCTGGACTTTACCTCAAAGTCCTCATCTTCTGTCTCAACAAAAAAATCAGATCCTGCACAGCCAACTCAGAACCTTAAAAGTGGCTACATGGCAAATAATATAGCAACTCAGAACACACCTCTCTCTAAAGCTGTTATGGATGTCATTTTGGAAGCCAGGAGGCCCAGCACCAAGAAATCTTATGCAGAAAAATGGAAAAGATTCTGTGTTTGGAACCAGGCACAAGGACCTGAACCACTTATCCCAAATATTCCTCAGATTTTACAATACCTAACTGAGATGGTGGACAAAGGCATATTCTACTCATCAATTAAGATCCATGCCTCTGTCATTTCAGCTCATTACAATACAGAACCTCCTGTTTTCTCACATCCACTGCTAATACAGTACCTCAGAGGGACACAAAACATAAGATCCCCAAGGAGAGCACCGATACCTACATGGGACCTCAACTTTGTCTTGTAAAAGCTCACACTGCCTCCTTTTGAGCCAACCAATACAGCTGATATAAAATTCTTATCATGGAAAACTGCTCTTCTCCTAGCAATAACTTCAGCAAGAAGAGTCTCAAGAGTTACAGGTATTAATGGCAGTGGAACCTTTTATCACTTTTCATCCGGACAGGGTTTCTCTAAGGACAAACCCATCATTTATGCCAAAGGTAGTATCCAGTGTGGCTCTTAACCAAACCATTCATTTGCCAACATTTTATCCAAATCCCCAGAATAAAGGGGAGAGACGTCTGCACTCTTTGGACATACACAGGCAGCTACGCTTCTACTTGGATAAAACGAAAGCTTTCAGAAAAACTGAGCAACTCTTTGTAGCATATGCTGCAGGATCACAAGGAAAGGCTATCTCAAAGCAGACTATTTCAAAATGGATAGGACACTGCATTTGTTTCTGTTATGCACAGCATGGCAAGTCAGTACCTAAGAATATTAGGCCACATTCTACCACGGCAGCAGCCACTTCAGCAGCCTTTCTCAGAGAAGTACCAACCAAGGAAATTTTGGAGGCTGCAACTTGGAGTTCAGTACACACTTTTACCAAGCATTATCACTTGCATCCAGAGCAGGCTTTGCCACTGGAGTTTTGCAGGGCCTCATAGCCACGTCTAATCCTATTTGGACCCAGCCGCCCTACCTCATCTTTGGGATTCAACCCAAGTGTAATGACTGCAACAGTGAAACACGATGAACATAGTACAGTTGTGTACCTTCCATAAATGTAGATGTTAGAGTGTATTCACCGTTGCAGTCCAGGTTACCCACCCTCCATCCCCCTTTCTTTGCTGGGACTTATCTATACTTCTCAGTCCTATACAACCTATGTGGTGTATTTGCTTGTAGATGAAGGTATTGTTTTTATTTTACTGTATGTTTTTATAAGCAATATGTATTGCCTACCTTCTTGGGGGCACCTGACATCTGGGGCAAGAAAAACTGAAGAAAATGGCGTTGGCTGCATCTTATATACCCCTGGCACTCTGACGTCATGGAAGAGGCGACAGCAACCGACGCCGGACCAGTACTTTGGAATTCAGGCCGACTGCGGGTAGCCTGCCAGCAGGATAACCCAAGTGTAATGACTGCAACAGTGAATACACTCTAACATCTACATTTATGGTAGGTACACAACTGTACTTTCCTGACTATGAAGATATGCAATCCTTATCTGCTTATGAGGATTCAGATGCAGAGGAATCCATTCCTTCTGCCTCTCCTCCAGAGGATTTTTCATTTAGTGAAACCCTACATACTTTAAGGGAGCATTTCCAGTGGGAATGTCAGGACTATCCTCAGTCCAAAAAGAGACTTGGGGAATTCTTAGATTTACCACAGCACAGACCTTTAGTCATTCCTCCTGTCTTGGATGTTGTGGATGATGTCTTTATGGAATCCAGTTAGACTCCTGACACCCTTCCTCCTGCTTCCAGGAAACCTGACCGGTATTACAGAGTTCCTGACTCTCATAAATTTATTTTCAAAAATCCTACTGCTGACCCAGAGGTCATCTCCCAAAGACCTAAAGGAATTAAAGCAACTACAGCTAAGAATCCCACCCCCACGGACAGGGATTCCCGAGCTTTAGACAGATGGGGTAAAAAAAAAAGTATACACCTCTGCAACTCTTGCCATTAGAGCACTAAATTGTTAGTTCCACATGCTGAAATACCAGCAACATAACTTTGAACTCCTTAAATAAAAAATATCTACCTTTCCTGCTTGTGCAGAAAATAAAAGAATTACAGAGCTTATGCATTCTGCAAGACAAGTTACTAAACACATCTTGCAATGTGGCTTTGATGCCCTAGAAGCATCTTGCAGGGCAGCAGTCACTGGTTCTGCACTTAGAAGGCATACTTGGCTTAAGGATCAGACCTTGCCAGAACATGTCAAATCAAAACTATTGGACACACCATTGAATAAAGACAGTTTGTTTGGCACCAAGGCAGAAGTGGTCTTAAAGATGGAAGAAAAAGCTAAATCTGTGCAGACAGTTAGACTTCTTACAGGTCCAGCCTCCGAGGTTCAGTAGGCATTGCCCTTCCAAGCACTGGTCCTGTCTGGCCCCTTCCAGGCCAGCTCAGCCAAGACCTAGGGAAAGCAGACTCCCCAGACAGCAGTCCCAGGGAATGCAGAGATCTAAGCAATAGAGTTCCTCCACTTCAAAAACAGGGAGTGCTACGCCCACCCCTTTATGGAAAGAACTCACAAAGACTTTACACCTCCACCCCTTACCTCTGCCAATCTGCTTGTGCCCCTAGGAGAAAAACTAGCCTTACATATAAACAACTGGGCCTCTTATTACCAACGACTGATGGGTCCTCAACATAGTGTCCCAGGGATACAGATTTTATTTCCACACTCTGCCAACCCCAAAAGGGTTCCCAGATCTTCTTCCAAATCAGTGGGCAGAAGTCAAAAAACAAGTCCATTCCCTGCTCTCCATGACTGCAATACAGCCTGTTCCTGCAGAACAGATAGGCCAAGGTTTTTATTCCAGGCTTTTCCTGGTACCCAGAAAAGAGAGCACCTGGTAGCCAATACTCGATCTGTCAATTCTAAACACCTTCCTGGTGATACCAAAATTCAAAATGCTCACCCTCCAGCAACTTCTTCCTATGCTTTCCAAGGATGCTTGGTTAGCCACTCTAGACCTAAAAGGGGCCTACCTACACATCCCTATCAGGGAATCTTGCAGGAAATATTTACGTTGCAGGGCAGGATCTATGCACTTTCAGTTCTCTGCACTTCCCTTTGGCTTATCCACTGCTTCCACAGTTTTCACAAAATGCCTGGCTCCAGCCATTGTTTTTTGCAAACAAACATTCAAATTTACCCCTACTTAGACGACTGCCTGATTCAGGCAGACAGTCAGGAGAAGCTCTTGGAGCACCTGACCTTTGTAAAGGACCTACTGACCTCCCTGGGGTATACTATAAATGAAATTAAAACTAGTCTTCACTCAAAAGAAATTGTATTCCTGGGAGCAAGCCTGGACACAGCATCCCAGATGGCATTCCTTACTCCAGAAAAACAAGCCTGCCTGACAGGCTACTTCTCTCAACTAGTCACCAGAACTCAGTTGTCTGCAAGGAAAATCCTGCACGTTGTAGGGTTCATGGCCTTCTGCATTCTACTCATTCCATATGCTAGACTATATATATGAGGAAACTACAATGGTACCTAAAAAGCCTTTGGTGTCAACACTCTCTGGACCTGGAAACTATCATACCCTGTCTAAGGAAAGATTTTCTTTGGTGGGCAGCAGCATGCAACCACAACAAGGGTCTTCCTTTCTCACAACCCCACGCCGGCCCAGACCTTCACCACAGATGCATCGGATTATGCCTGGGGTGCACACCTGGATGGCAGGTGCATTCAGGGCCATTGGAGCACAAATCAAATGCCATCTGCACATCAACCAAAAAGAGATGCTAGCTGTTAAGCATTCTCTGACCGCTTTCAGACCCCTACTGTCCTGGGACCTCTAGTGATCAAAACAGACAACACCACATTGATGTAGTATATCAACAAGCAGGGAGGAACTCACTCTTATCCTTTCTGCAGGCTCGCCATGACCCTCTGGCACATGGCTTCAGCCATGCAAATACACCTGCTAGCACAATTCCCGACAGGCTCCCTAAACTCTCTGGCAGACAACTTAAGCAGAAACCTGCTAGACCCACACAAGTGGCAGCTAGACCACAAAACCTTCAACCTTGTAACCCAAAAATGGGGCACCCCGAAGGTGGACTTCTTTGCCGCCCACAACAGTCACCAGCTCAGCAAATTCTGCACCAGGGAACCTCGCAGCAAGGCCTGGAAAATGGATGCTGTATTCTTCCATGTTGTGTCTTTTGGCTTTTCCTGGTTAGGGGTCGCCACAGCGGTACTCCGGTCCGCTAATGATTCGTAGTTGATTTTTACGTGCCGAATTACCAGCCCTGACGCGCAACCTTCAAAGAAGGTACACCCATTCACACATGTCTCCATGCAGATTCTTCCAATGGGAAAACCTCTCAATTTATGCATTCCCCCCTCTACCACTAATTTCAAGGGTACTGCTCAAAATATGGGAGGAAAAACCAAGGGCTATCTTGCTTGCCCCAGACTGGCCATGCCAGCACTGGTACCCACTGCTGCGCAGCCTGCCACCCCTGCCACCATAACACCTATCTCAAATCCCAACTCTCCTGACTCAGAAGAATTGAGAATTCATGCATCTGCAATTTCAGACCCTGAACCTGGCAGCCTGGCTTATACCCTGACCTCTCCTCCAGCTGCCAGCCTAAGCAAACAAGTCCTGGATGTTATACGCGACGCCAGATGCCCAAGCACTAGGAAATCCTAGGCTGACAAATGGAAAAGGTTTTGCACCTGGATCCAGGCTAAATGAGCTGAAACAGCACAGCCCTCCCAACCTCTCATCCTGGATCACCTAGCAGACCTACTACACAGGGGCCTAGCCTTCTCTTCTATTAAAATTCATGCCTCTGCCATCTCTGATCATTACAGCATAGAGCCACCTCCCTTCTCACACCCTCTCATCAAACAGTTCCTAAGAGGGGCTAACAATTTAAGGCCACCCAGAAGAGCTCCTACCCCAGCTTTTAATCTTAATTTTGTGTTGGAAAAGCTCACCCTACCCCCCTTTGAGCCTGCAGCTTCAGCAGAGTTAAAATTCCTCTCTCGGAAAACAGCCTTGCTTCTGACCATCACTTCAGCTAGAAGAGTTTCAGAGCTACAACCACTCATGGCTGTAGAGCACTTCATCATTTTCCATGCTGACAGAGTCTCCCTCAGGACTAACCCAAAGTGGTGTCCAGTGTGGCTCTCAACCAATCATTTCATTTGCCCATCTTGTTCCCTAACCCACAAAACAAGGGGAACGAATTCTGCATTCTCTAGATGTGCACAGACCGCTCAGATTCTACCTGCATAGGACTAAATCTTTTAGGAAAACAGACCAATTGCTAGTCATCTTTGCAGCAGTGGCAGAGGGCAAGGCCATATCCAAACAAACGATCTCCAAATGGATAGCACACTGCATCCATTTCTGCTACAAACACCATGGGAAACCACCCTCTAAGGGGATCAGGACGCATTCCACCAGGGCAACCTCCACCTCTGCAGCTTTTCTCAGAGGGGTCCCCACTAGAGACATCCTGGAGGCTGGGGACCCTTTTTTCTTGCTCTAACTGATGTCTGAAAAAGTTAACAGTTGTCTCGTCTGTGGAAAGCAGATCCCACGAGAATTTCATTCTTACTACATTACTTGTTTAGGCACAGACCACGTCGTCCCTAGTTGCCGGTTCTGTGCCCTCTTTAATGTGTGATCCTTTCACCGTAGAGCTCTTTTTGTCGACAATTATTTTCATGTTCCATCTTCGAATTCTGATATGGCGTCCGTCAGCAAACAATCTGTCAACATTCCGAAAAAATGTAGAGATAAAGTTTGGGACAGGCCAGACAAGGCTAAGCCTTCCGACGATGCTACCACTAAGCAAGTAGTTAGTTCTCTGGAATTCAGTGAGTTGCTTTCGCACCCCCTGATGCCCGACTTGCTTTCTACACAGACCTCTGCCGAGACCATTTTGGAGTCCGGCATGCCACAGAAAAATCCACTTCGTCTTCCAAGCCTTTGGCTGTCTCTGCCTCGGTTGGGTCCGGAGCCGCTGCGCAGGCACCGGCTTCCGAGGAGGCCTTTTGCACTACTGATTCTAGACAAAAACTAACGTCTTCGCATCTGACTACCACTGCTCAGAGGCCGACGGATTCTCTCAGGCCTAAAAGCCAGGCTACTCCTAGGAAATCTACTTCTAGCCACCATCCTGCTACTGCTCCGCCACCCCAAGCTCAAATGCTTAAAGTGGCGAAGGATCTTATCTCCCTTATTCGAGGTACTCAGATCCCCACTCCAAAATGGAAAAAGCATCCTTCTGCAGAAACTATGACAGACCAAGAGTCTGAGGAATCTGATTATTCTGCTTTTGAAGAGGAACAGCCTACCTTAACTGTTTATTAGGATTCAGATGCAGAGGAATCCATCCCTTCTGCCTCTCCTCCAGAGGACCTCTGCTTTGAGGAAACCCTTCACTCCCTCAGGGAACATTTTCAATGGGAATCTCAGGACTTCCCACAGTGAAAGAAACGACTTAGAGAGATGTTCTTTGTGTTTCGCTATTGCAGTCATCACATATGGGTTATCTGCTTGCAGTAGCCCTCAGTTGGCCTGATTATCAAAGTCTTGGGTCCTGCGTCAGTTGCTGTCTCTTCCATGATGTCAGGTAGTCAGGGGTATAAAGCATGCAGCCGACATCTTTCTTGTGCGGTGCCCAAAGCAGAAGCAGTTTGCAAGTGCGGATCGGCCGACTCCTGAAATTTTCGTTTTCGAGTTTCAGAACTGAAGTCTTCAACTAAGCTAAGTACCCTGTTGGGGAACCTTTTTCTTGCTCTCAACTGATGTCAGTAAAAGTTAACAATTGTATTTCTTGTGGAAAGCAAATACCTCAAAGATTTTCATTCGTACTGCATTCCTTGCTTAGGACCAGACCACGACCTACCTCGCTGTCTGTTTTCTGCCTTATTCAAACCTCAAAGTATTCGTCATCTGTTTATTTACACTTCTAAATATTTTGGTACTCTGTTCAGTTATCCAGAAATGGCTTTGTTAAGCCACCCGACTACCGACATTCCGAAAAAACGCAAAGATAAAGACAGAGACAGACCGCATAGGTTCACAGCTGCCAATGACGCTTCTCCTAAGCTAGTCGCCAGTTCGCCGGTGCTCAGTGAGGCACTTTCGCAGCCCCTGATACCCACTACTTTAGATTCGCAGGCCTCTACTGAGACCCATTCGGAGTCCGGTATGCCACAAGATGCTTCTTCAACTGTGGAGCCTGCAGATGTCTCTACTTTGGATGGGTCCAGAGCCGATGTGCAGGCACCGGCTTTTGAGGGTGTATTCAGGCCTACTGACTTGCATATTAAACTGACGCCATCTTCTTCTTCAAGGCCTAAAACTCGATCCATGCCTAGAAAACTGACGCCCAGACCGCATGGTCAGGCCCCTATGCCTAAAAAACAAATGATAAGAGTGGCTGAAGACCTTATTACTCTAATCAGGGTAAGCCACCCTTTCCCCTCTAAGAGACCTAGGACTGATTTTCCTTCTGATCAGGACTCTGAAATTTTTGTTTCCTCTGATGACCAGGATTTACCCTTATCTATGTATGAGGATTCTGATGCAGAGGATTCCATTCCCTCTGCTTCCCCTCCAGAGGATTTCTCTTTTGGTGAAACTTTGCATACTCTTAGGGAGCATTTTCGCTGGGAAAGCCGGAATAACTTCGACTCCAAAAAGAGGCTTAGGGATTTCTTACTCCTGCCCCAACACAGGCCTTTAGCTGTCCCTCCTGTACTGGACATTGTTGATGAGGCCTTCTCGGAATCTAGCCTGGCCCCTGACTCTCTACCTTATGCTCCCAGAAAACCTGACCAGTATTACAGGGTTCCTGACTCTCACAAGTTCCTCTTTAAAAATCCTACTGCGGATCCTGATACCATTTCACAGGGACCCAAGGGCATTAAGGCTACCACTGCCAAAAATCATACCCCCTCTGATAGAAATTCCAGGGCGCTGGATAGATTGGGTACGAAGGTATACACTTCTGAAACATTGACCATTAGGGCCTTAAACTGCCAGTTTCATATGTTAAAGTATCAGCAGCATATTATTGGATTGCTTAAACAGAAAATGATGTTGATTCCTGACTGTGCTGAAAATAAAGATTTACAGGATTTAATGTATTCTGCTGAACAAGTTGGAAAACCTACTTTGCAATGTGATTTTGATTCATTAGAGGCATCTTGCAGGGCTGCTGTCACTGGGTCTGTACTTAGAAGGTATGCTTGGCTTAAGGACCAATCTTTGCCAGATCATGCTAAAGCTAAATTGCTGGATGCTCCCTTAAACCAAGACTGCCTGTTTGGCAACAAAGCCGAAGTACTTCTTAAAAAGATGGAGGCAAAAGCTAAATCTATGCAAACTGTTAAAGATTTCCTGCAAATACAGCCTCCCAGATTTAGTAGGCATTTGGCCTCTAAGAATTGGTCCTTTCCTGCCTCTTCCAGGCCTTCTCAGTCCAAACCCAGAACCAGCAGAACACCCAGGCTTCAGTCCCAAAGTACTCACAGGACTAAGCAGTGGGGGATCCCCACTTCCAAAATAGGGAGTAGTAAGACTTCTCCCTATGGTAAACTGTCTCAATGACTTAACTTTAAAACTTCCAGGCCCTGCACAACTGACTGTTCCTTTAGGGGGAAAGATTGCCCTGCAGGCAAAAAATTGGGAACTCGTTACCCAGAACAAATGGATTTTAAATATAGTTTCCCAAGGATACAGATTCCACTTCCACTCCTTACCAACACCAAACGGTTGGCCAGATCTACCCCCAAATTAGTGGGCTGAGGCTCAAAAGCAAGTTCTCTCTTTAAGCATCAGGGATATTCAACCTGTCTTTCCTGGTGCCCAGGAAAGACGACACCTGGCGTCCTATCCTAGACCTGTCTATTCTAAACACATTTTTGGTGATCCCAAAATTCAAGATGCTAACTCTTCATCAGCTGCTTCCTATGTTAGGCAAAGTTGCCTGGTTGGCAAAGCTGGATTTAAAGGAAGCCTACCTGCACATCCCAATAAGGGAATCTTGCAGAAGATACCCACGCTTCAAAGCAGGCTACATGCACTATCAGTTCTCTGCACTGCCCTTTGGCTTATCTACTGCGCCCAGGGTATTCACAAAGTGCCTAGCTGCAGTCATTGCATTTTGCAAGCAAAGAAATATTCAAATATACCCAAACCTAACGGTTGTCTAATTCAGGCAGAAAGCCAGGACATACTATTGAATCATCTGGCGTTTGTATGTAAATTGCTAACTTTTCTGGGGTACACCATAAATGAAAATGAATCACATCTTGTACCCTGCCAACAAATTGTATTCCTGGGAGTAAGCTTGAATACAACTTCCCAGATGGCCTACCTCATGCCAGAGAAACAAATTCATTTGACAGCCTACTTCAAACTACTGGCCACAAAAAAACGCTATCTGTAAGGAAAATACTGCAAGCCCTGGGGTCCATGGCCTCCTGCATTCTCCTAATTCCATATGCAAGACTGCATATGAGGAAACTACAATGGTATCTAAAAAGCCTATGGTGTCAACATTCTCAGGATATAGAATCAATGATTCCTATCTTCCTTTGTCTACAGATAGAGTTCCTTTGGTGGGCAGAGGCCTGCCACCAAAACAAGGGACTGCCATTCACTCTACCCCCTGCCGCCCAAACCCTAACAACAGAAACATCAGACTATGCATGGGGGGCTCACTTGGCAGGGAAGTGCATTTAGGTCAAATGCACCTGCATATCAATCAAAAAGAAATGTTAGCTGTAGAGAATGCTCTGACAGCCTTCAAGGACCACATTCTTCCAGGACAATTAATGGTAAAGACGGACAACACCACTGTTATGTGGTACATAAGCAAGCAGGGGGGAACCCACTCATACCGTCTGTGCAGGGCAGCAGTGACAGGATCTAATGTTAGGAGACATGCATGGCTGAAGGAACAACCTCTCCTTGATCATGTCAAGTCTAAACTTATTGATGCACCCCCTAGATAAGGAACGCCTGTTTGGGGAAAAAGTTGAAGAGGTGCTTAAAAAAGATGGAAGACCAAGCAAAATCTATGCAAACAGTAAAATATTTCTTTCAAGTTCACCCTCCCAGATTCAGCAGGAACTTTCCTTCTAAGCACTGGGCCTTCCCTGCACCTAGCAGACAGGGCAAAGTAAGCCCTGCCGGGACAGGCCATCCAGGCCCCTATCCCAGGGCCAGCAAAGAAGCAAACGGTGGACCAATTCCGTCTCTTAAGGCAGGGAGTTATAAACCAAGCCTCAATGGCAAGCACTTACAATTACTCTCCCTCCCCCCTCTGCCCTCCTTTCACTTATCAAAAACTAGGAGGAAGGCTCACCTTCTTCAAGGACAATTGGGTCTGTATAGCCAAGGACCTATGGGTCTTAAAAATCGTTTTTCAGGGATACAGATTCTCCTTCAGCAAACTTCCTTTTCTAAGAGGGTACCCAGATCTCCCCCCAAACCAGTGGGCAGATGCATTGAAACAGGTCCAAACTCTAATATCCCAGGGGACAATAGAACCTATCCCTCCAGATCAAACAGGAAAAGGTTTTTATTCCAGACTGTTCCTTATTCCCAGAAAAGAGGGCACTTGGCACCCCATCCTGGATCTATCCAAACTGAACACCTCCTTGGTGGTCCCCAGATTCAAAATGCTAACCTTGCAGCAGCTCCTGCCTCTGCTCACACACAATGCCTGGCTTGTGACACTAGACCTAAAAGATGCCTATCTCCACATCCCCATCAGGGAATCTTGCAGAAAATTCCTACACTTCAGAGCAGGCTATCAACACTTTCAGATCGCTGCACTGCCCTTTGGCTTGTCTAGTGCTCCCAGAGTATTCACCAAATGCTTTGCCCCGGCTGTAGTTTTCTGCAGACGGAGAAATGTACAGATTTACCCTTACCTGGATGACTGCCTCATTCAGGCGGACTGCAAAGAAAAGTTGCTCCAGGACACTTTCTCTTTGTCAAATCACTCCTAACTTCCCCAGGGTTCACCATCAACAAGAAAAAAATCAAAGCAAAACCCCTCCAGAAAAATTGTTTTCCTGGGAGCTGTGCTAGACACAGCAACCTAAATGGCCTTCCTATCCCCAGAAAAGCAGAGCTTCCTGCCTCTCTCCTTCACCCAGCTGGCTTCCAGACGTCACCTCACTGCGAGGAAGTTTCTGCATGCCCTGGGATACATGGCATCTTGCATCCTTCTCATTCCTCTTGCCAGGCTTCACATGAGAAAACATCACTGGTTCTTAAAGAACCTTTCGTGTCAGCACTCAGTCCCTAGAGACCACTCTCCCTCTGATCCCTTGTATAAGGGCCGAATTTCTCTGATGGGCAGAGGCCTGTGCCATGAACAAGGGTCTTCCCTTCATCCTCCGCCCTTCCGACCAGACCATCACCACTGATGCCTCAGGCATTGCTTGGGGCGCTCACCTAGCAGGCAGGTGTAGCCAAGGCCTTTGGAATGCCCAGCAACTTCACTTGCACATCAGCTAGAAAGAAATGATGGCAGTGCAAAAGGCTCTGACTTCCTTCCAACCTCATCTCAGGCCAGGGGTCATCCTTATAAAAACAGACAACACCACAGTAATGTGGTACGTCAAGAAGCGGGGGGGGGCACCCAATCTTACCCCCTGTGCAGGTTAGCCATGAGTCTCTGGCTTACAGCCACCTCCATGGGGCTACACCTAACTACCCGATACTTACCAGGGATCAACAACACACTGGTGACCACTTAAGCAGAAACTTACTGGACCCCCACAAATGGCAGCTCCATAGAGAAATCTTTCTGCAAATCGCCCAGGAGTGGGGGACCCCAGAAGTGGACCTCTCTACCTCGCACCTCAACTACCAGCTGCACAAGTTCTGTGCCAGGGAGTTTCACCTCTTAGCATGGAAGGTGGATGCCTTGACCTTCCCCTGGAGCTCTCTTTGTGTACGCATACCTCCTCTGCCCCTTATTCCCAAGATTCTGATCAAAATAAGAGAGGAGAGACCAAAGGGGCATCCTCATTGCTCCAGATTGGCCCAGACAGCATTGGTACCTTTTATTACTCAGTCTGACCTTACAGCCCCCATTGCTACTTCCCCTGATGTCAGACCTCGTGACCCAGGAGAGGGAGAAGATACTGCACCCAGACTTACAGACTTTTAAACTTTCAGCATGGCTTATTCACTAAAAACTAACAAGGAATCTCTGTTAAGCAAACTGGTCCTGGACGTCATCACAGAGGCCAAAAGGCCCAGCACAAGAAAATCATATGCAGGAAATGGAAAAAATTCTGCTCCTGTAAACATTCAAAAGGGGGCCATACCTCCTAACCTTCCATCCCTCTCATCCTGGATTACCTAGCAGAGTTGCTCAATAGTGGCCTCTCTTTCTCTTTTATTAAAATCCATGCCTTGACCATCTCTGCCCATTATGATTCAGACCCACGCCTCTTCTCTCATCCTTTGATTAAGCAATTCCTTAGAGGGGCTTCTAATATCAGGCCTCTCAGAAGGCCTCCAACGCCACCCTGGGACCTGAATTATGTGTTGGAGAAACTAACCTTACGTCCTTTCAAGCCTGTCGCTTCAACAGAATTAAAATAACTGTCTTGGAAGACTGCCTTCCTACTAGCTATCACCTCAGCCAGAAGGGTCTCAGAACTTCAAGCTTTCATGGCTGTCGAGCCCTTCATAATTTTCCGTGCAGTCAGTGTCTCCCTGAGGACTGATCCCTCCTTTATGACCAAGGTGGTGTCTGATGTGACCCTTAACCAGGCCATACACCTTCCCACCTTCTTTCCCATCCTTCAAAACAAGGGGGAAAGAATTCTACACTCGCTATATGCACAGACAACTCTGATACTATTTGGACCATACTAAGCCATTCAGAAAAACAGACCAGCTTTTTGTAAGCTTTGCCCCAGGGGCAGAGGGGAAGCTTATCTCCATACAAACCATTTCCAAATGGATTTCACACTATATATTTTTGATGCAGACTACATGAGAAACCCATCCCTAAGTCTGTCCGTACCCACTCCACTAGGGCAACCTCCACTTCCACTGCCTTCCTCAGAGGAGTACCTACCAGGGACATCTTGGAATCGGCCATCTGGACCTCTGTCCATACCTTTACAAAGCATTCCCACCTACCTCTCTTTTCTAAGTTTAGGGCAGGGTCTGCCTCTGCAATTCTGCAGGGCTTCTTGACCCGTACCTAGGACTCAACCTATCCTTCCACCCTTTTCCTCAGCTTTGGGAATCCTCCCACAGGTAAGACTGCAACAGTGAAACACTGAACATAGTACAGTTGTGTACACTTACTATAAATGTAGATGTTTGAGTGTATTCACTGTTGCAGTCTTGGTTTTGCTTCCTCCAACCCCCATTTAACATCTTCCCCTAGGGGGATACAAGCTTCCCAAGGTGGCTTTTAGCCACCAGGACCAGTTCTCTCTTTTCCCTTGTGCTTCTGACGGGTTAGGGCAAGAAAAACTGTTGTAATGACGTTGGCTGCCTTGCTTTATAGCACTTGACGGCCCAACGTCAGACTACAGGCGACGGCAGCCGGTGCACAAAAACATTGTCTGTGGTGTTTGGGCTGACCGAGGGTACCACAGCAGGGATAACCCACAGGTGATGACTGCAACAGTGAATACACTCGAACATCTACATTTATGATAAGTGTACACAACTGTACTTTCTCTGTCTTACCCTTTGGACTGTCCACTGCACCAAGAGTGTTCACAAAGTTATACCACATTGTAGGCTACAGGGTATCCACATTTTTCCGTATTTAGGTTACTTTCTTATCTTTGTGGACACTTTTTTTCAAAGTGTCAGGAATCTCTTTTTTGGGTGAGTGATATCTTACACAAGATGGGATTCTAGAGGACATTCAAGTCTTTAATGACTCCTTCACGGAGGATTGTGTTCCTGAGATGTCAGTTGAACACCTCAGTCTAAAGACCTTTCTTCCACAGGGAAAAAATAGTTCTATATCTAGAGATATTTCTAAGAATTTCTACTCAGGCTTCAGTGACTGCAAGGGAATACCTCAGGATTCTGTGTCTCATGGCTTCTGTGATTCTCTTGATAGCCCTGGAAAGACTCCATACAAGAAAGACACAGTGGTATCTGAAGTCTGTCTGGTCTCAGTACAAATGCTCTTTGTATGGAGTTTGTTAGAAGAGAAATCATTTCATTGGACAGAAGATATCCTTAAATCCAGGTTCCCCTTTCTCCTTCCTGTTTCAAAGCAGACAGTCACTACATGCACCTTGGACTTTGCTTGTGGAGAAATTTCAGGAGAGATAAAAGAGCAGGGTATGTGGAACACCAAAGATAAACGCAAGCACATAAATATCATAGATGCTCTCCCTGATCAAGACACTTGACTCTCTGAATCATCTTTGGTCCCCAGGACATCTTCATATTGTTACAGACAGTATCACAGTCCGTTTCAGCCAAGCTGAGCAGGACCAGGGCAAGACCGTAATAAATGAAAACTAGATTGCAAGTCTTCCAAGACTTGATCCATCTTTAGACAGTTTCTGAAGTAGACCACTTTGACTCCTCAGCTGGCAAGATTCTGTTCCAGGACTCAATGCAGAAAGACCTGGAAGACAGATGCCTTTATATGCTCTTGGGTATGTACTAGGCAAGCCACCTTTGCAGGCCATTTTAAGCCTAACCAGTTTCCCTTTTTGCACTTGAATTAACCTATCCTATTTGATTAGAGATTGGCCATACCCATCCCATGGTCGATAATTGTATATTACCCCTAATAGCAATAACTGGGATGTATCCTAGATAATTTTAAGGGGATCCATGCATGGGATAAAGCATGTAAGAGCTGCCTTTGCCCATTAGTGGT
This sequence comes from Protopterus annectens, assembly GCF_019279795.1. Taxonomy (NCBI): domain Eukaryota; kingdom Metazoa; phylum Chordata; order Ceratodontiformes; family Protopteridae; genus Protopterus; species Protopterus annectens. The sequence goes on from NC_056727.1 coordinate 444,096,084, forward strand.
ACAGAGGGCAGTCTTGGGGTAAATTTTCTGTTTCCCATCCATAGATCCAAGTTGTCTTGAATATGAACAGGAATGATAAGTTCCCAAATCCAGAGCATCTGGGTTGTTCTGGAGCGTGTTGTTAATGTGGTAGTTCTCTTGTTTAGATGACTTACCAAAGGATACCCAATTTTTAGCATCTATGATTTTGGCACCAGTTATTTGGGACAAACCCTTCCTGCAGGATGGCTGAGTCTGCTTTTCTGTTCCTTTCCACTAATATCCAGGGTACTTCTGAAGATTCAGAAAGAATACCCCTAGATCATTCGGTGACATCCTCCTTCTGATCCAGGCAACCATGGATGTTCTTGGTGTTCCACTGTTGCAGTCATAACTGATCAGGTTTTCTGACATGGAAGCCCTTGGTCTGCCAGACTGCCAGAGAATTTTCTGTTCCTCCTGAAGCCAGTTGATGCATCATTCAAAGTCAAAACATATGGGTGCAAAGGGAGTCAGTTGCCATTAGAGCAGTGTGTTAATCAGTGCGTTGGTCATTTTACACCAGAGAAATAAGACATTAAAGCTAGGTACCCTGTTGGAGAGCTTTTCATATGTTTTTTGACTAATGTCAGAGAACGCTAACTAACGGTCTCTGTTGTGGCAAGCAGTTACCACACCAGGACTTTCACTCCTTTTGTGTAACCTTTGTAGGCCCAGAAGACAACATTTCTAACTGTTGGTTCTGTGCTTTAACAGTAGAACGATCAAGCATAGCTAACCATATTAGCAAGTTGCCAGGGCCTTCACATACTATGTTGTCCACCGGTTAGACCAAGGTTGATCTCCCCAGTTGTACGAAGGAAAAACATCCAAAAATGAGTATCGTGCAATGGTTATTTGCTTTCCATCAGTCCACCTAGACTCACCATTGAAGATGGTGTGATGTTTTCATAGTTCACTGCATTGACTGTTGTGGCACAAGCCCATATCGTGACCCAGTCAGAGTCAGAAATTCCACCAGGTCCTTCTGCTTCCAGGCAAGCAGTAGGACTTTTCTCATCAATTGGGTCTGGAGTGCCTTCGCAGCTCCCTAATTCTGATGTCAGCTCTGAAACTGTCAAAGGAGAGTTTGGAGTCTCTCATCGTCCAGAAATTGCCTCAGTTCACCATTCTTGGCATTCAGCTGCCTGCTCACGTCCCAGCACTAGTGCAGTCACCACCCTTAGGTCCAGGACTTAAGGTGTCACATAAAAAAGCTACTTCCGAGGCCTGCTGGTTGCCACTCTCAAATTCAGGCCTATCAACAGAACCTAGTTAGGTTGGCTGAGGGTTTGATCGCTATAGTCAGATTTAGATGCCTTTCACTCCCAAGTTCCACTCCTGAAAAGGAAAGCGGATACTCCCCCTAGGAGTCTTAATGATGAGTCTACCTTTGAGGAAAGCTCATCTGTTGCTTCCCATGGGGATTCAAATTCTAATGAGAACCTTGCTGTAGCTCCCCCACCACCACTGAAGACATTTCCTCTGGGGAGATTGTACATACCCTGAGGGAATATTTTTAAATGGGAAGCACCAGACTGCAACAGTGGAACATGAAGAACATAGTATAGTTACCGTAAATATATATGTTCGAGTGTACTCACTGTTGCAGCATTTTTTCTCTTCCTCCTTCCCTTGTTGCCTCATGACATTGGGGTGGGCATTCTTCTCTCTAGTCCTTAGTTGTTCCCTTCTCCTCTGTACATACTCTGGAGTTCTGAGCTTAGGCCCTTATCTTGAGGGATCTGTTGGGGGGGCTCCTGTCTGTTTATTTGAGGCAAGAAAGTACTGAGGCTATGGTGCCAGGTGACTCTGTTGATAACCAGATGCCTTGATGTCAGATGGGTTGTCTGCTAGCTTCAGTAGGAGGAGGAAAAATTTTCTGGTAATTGGTCCAGCCAAGGGGTTCCATAGCAGGAAATCCCATCAGTTATGACTGCAGCAATGCATACACTTGAAAGTCTACATTTATGGTAAGTGTACACAACTGTACTTTCTCTGTCTTACCCTTTGGACTGTCCACTGCACCAAGAGTGTTCACAAAGTTATACCACATTGTAGGCTACAGGGTATCCACATTTTTCCATATTTAGGTTACTTTCTTATCTTTGTGGACACTTTTTCAAAGTGTCAGGAATCTCTTTTTTGGGTGAGTGATATCTTACACAAGATGGGATTCTAGAGGACATTCAAGTCTTTAATGACTCCTTCACGGAGGATTGTGTTCCTGAGATGTCAGTTGAACACCTCAGTCTAAAGACCTTTCTTCCACAGGGAAAAAATAGTTCTATATCTAGAGATATTTCTAAGAATTTCCACTCAGGCTTCAGTGACTGCAAGGGAATACCTCAGGATTCTGTGTCTCATGGCTTCTGTGATTCTCTTGATAGCCCTGGAAAGACTCCATACAAGAAAGACACAGTGGTATCTGAAGTCTGTCTGGTCTCAGTACAAATGCTCTTTGTATGGAGTTTGTTAGAAGAGAAATCATTTCATTGGACAGAAGATATCCTTAAATCCAGGTTCCCCCTTTCTCCCTTCCTGTTTCAAAGCAGACAGTCACTACATGCACCTTGGACTTTGCTTGTGGAGAAATTTCAGGAGAGATAAAAGAGCAGGGTATGTGGAACACCAAAGATAAACGCAAGCACATAAATATCATAGATGCTCTCCCTGATCAAGACACTTGACTCTCTGAATCATCTTTGGTCCCCAGGACATCTTCATATTGTTACAGACAGTATCACAGTCCGTTTCAGCCAAGCTGAGCAGGACCAGGGCAAGACCGTAATAAATGAAAACTAGATTGCAAGTCTTCCAAGACTTGATCCATCTTTAGACAGTTTCTGAAGTAGACCACTTTGACTCCTCAGCTGGCAAGATTCTGTTCCAGGACTCAATGCAGAAAGACCTGGAAGACAGATGCCTTTTATATGCTCTTGGGTATGTACTAGGCAAGCCACCTTTGCAGGCCATTTTAAGCCTAACCAGTTTCCCTTTTTGCACTTGAATTAACCTATCCTATTTGATTAGAGATTGGCCATACCCATCCCATGGTCGATAATTGTATATTACCCCTAATAAGAATAACTGGGATGTACCCTAGATAATTTTGAGGGGACCCATTTATGGGATAAAGCATTTAAGAGCTGACTCTGTCCATTAGTAGTACAGAGGGGCAGTCTTGGGGTAAATTTTCTGTTTCCCATCCATAGATCCAAGTTGTCTTGAATATGAACAGGAATGATAAGTTCCCAAATCCAGAGCATCTGGGTTGTTCTGGAGCGTGTTGTTAATGTGGTAGTTCTCTTGTTTAGATGACTTACCAAAGGATACCCAATTTTTAGCATCTATGATTTTGGCACCAGTTATTTGGGACAAACCCCTTCCTGCAGGATGGCTGAGTCTGCTTTTCTGTTCCTTTCCACTAATATCCAGGGTACTTCTGAAGATTCAGAAAGAATACCCCTAGATCATTGCGGTGACATCCTCCTTCTGATCCAGGCAACCATGGATGTTCTTGGTGTTCCACTGTTGCAGTCATAACTGATCAGGTTTTCTGACATGGAAGCCCTTGGTCTGCCAGACTGCCAGAGAATTTTCTGTTCCTCCTGAAGCCAGTGGATGCATCATTCAAAGTCAAAACATATGGGTGCAAAGGGAGTCAGTTGCCATTAGAGCAGTGTGTTAATCAGTGCGTTGGTCATTTTACACCAGAGAAATAAGACATTAAAGCTAGGTACCCTGTTGGAGAGCTTTTCATATGTTTTTTGACTAATGTCAGAGAACACTAACTACGGTCTCTGTTGTGGCAAGCAGTTACCACACCAGGACTTTCACTCCTTTTGTGTAACCTTTGTAGGCCCAGAAGACAACATTTCTAACTGTTGGTTCTGTGCTTTAACAGTAGAACGATCAAGCATAGCTAACCATATTAGCAAGTTGCCAGGGCCTTCACATACTATGTTGTCCACCGGTTAGACCAAGGTTGATCTCCCCAGTTGTACGAAGGAAAAACATCCAAAAATGAGTATCGTGCAATGGTTATTTGCTTTCCATCAGTCCACCTAGACTCACCATTGAAGATGGTGTGATGTTTTCGTAGTTCACTGCATTGACTGTTGTGGCACAAGCCCATATCGTGACCCAGTCAGAAATGCCACCAGGTCCTTCTGCTTCCAGGCAAGCAGTAGGACTTTTCTCATCAATTGGGTCTGGAGTGCCTTCGCAGCTCCCTAATTCTGATGTCAGCTCTGAAACTGTCAAAGGAGAGTTTGGAGTCTCTCATCGTCCAGAAATTGCCTCAGTTCACCATTCTTGGCATTCAGCTGCCTGCTCACGTCCCAGCACTAGTGCAGTCACCACCCTTAGGTCCAGGACTTAAGGTGTCACATAAAAAAGCTACTTCCCAGCCGAGGCCTGCTGGTTGCCACTCTCAAATTCAGGCCTATCAACAGGACCTAGTTAGGTTGGCTGAGGGTTTGATCGCTATAGTCAGATTTAGATGCCTTTCACTCCCAAGTTCCACTCCTGAAAAGGAAAGCGGATACTCCCCCTAGGAGTCTTAATGATGAGTCTACCTTTGAGGAAAGCTCATCTGTTGGTTCCCATGGGGATTCAAATTCTAATGAGAACCTTGCTGTAGCTCCCCCACCACCACTGAAGACATTTCCTCTGGGGAGATTGTACATACCCTGAGGGAATATTTTTAAATGGGAAGCACCAGACTGCAACAGTGGAACATGAAGAACATAGTATAGTTACCGTAAATATATATGTTCGAGTGTACTCACTGTTGCAGCATTTTTTCTCTTCCTCCTTCCCTTGTTGCCTCATGACATTGGGGTGGGCATTCTTCTCTCTAGTCCTTAGTTGTTCCCTTCTCCTCTGTACATACTCTGGAGTTCTGAGCTTAGGCCCTTATCTTGAGGGATCTGTTGGGGGGCTCCTGTCTGTTTATTTGAGGCAAGAAAGTACTGAGGCTATGGTGCCAGGTGACTCTGTTGATACCCAGATGCCTTGATGTCAGATGGGTTGTCTGCTAGCTTCAGTAGGAGGAGGAAAAAAAATTCTGGTAATTGGTCCAGCCAAGGGGTTCCATAGCAGGAAATCCCATCAGTTATGACTGCAGCAATGCATACACTTGAAAGTCTACATTTATGGTAAGTGTACGCAACTGTACTTTCTCCCTTCTTTTAGCAATGGCCAGGTGCAATTACCTCAAGCTTCCTCACAGGGTGGATCTACTCAGACAAAAGCAAGGGTGATTGATGCACCCTGATGTCGGTCAGATTCAATTGACTGTGTGGATGATAGGGTCTTACTTCCTTTTAGGTATTTGTTTACTGAGGACATGCAGCAGGTACTAATTGAGGTAACAAAACCTGCTACTGAAAAGTCATATATTAGAAAATAGGAAAATGTTTTCTTGTTGGCGCCAGCAGAATAGCTAACACCCAATTAAACGCTAGTTGTTCTCTGGTTTTACAATATTTGTGTGAGTTACTAGCCTATGGCTTTTCTTATTCCTCTATCAAGGTTCATTTATTGGCCATTTCAGCATGTCTGCTCATAGATCCTTGTTTTTCATTGCAGTCTCGTATCAAAATGTTTTGAAAAGGGTTTTGCATAGGTGGTCTTCAATTTAACTGGTGGCCACGCCTTCAGATCTTGATTTTGTGTCAGAAGTTAGCACTTGCTCCATTGAACCAGCTAACCTGTCTGACTTGAATTTTTTAACATGGAAAATCAGTTTTAGTCATTGCTCTGCCTTCTGCAGGAAGGTTATGTGAGTTGCAAGCTCTTGTGGTGAGCTAATACTCCTTTTTTTTCCAGAGCGACAGGGTTTATTTGAGAGCTGATCTTTTTTATGCCTGAAATGATATCGAAGTTTAAGCCGATTTATCCATCTTCCTGTTTTCCTGAACCTAAAAATGAGTGGAAAAGAAGCTCCATACATTGGATGTCCACAGACAGTGCTGGTTCTGTCTTGACAGAACTAAGTCCTTCAGATATTCAGATCAGTTAATTTCTTGTGAAGGTAAGAAGAAGGGAAAACTTGTGTCAAAACAGATTTGCAAATAGTTGTCTAAGGCTGTTGCCTTTTGTTATACTCACCATACCAAAACTATTACAAGAAAGGGCAAGGCCCACTCTACCATGGCCTTGGCTTCATCTATGGCTTTTTGGAAAGGGTTGGATTCTAGCATTGTTCTCGAAGCTGTCACTCCTCTCTGCATACTTTTACAGACCACTGTAGCTTGATGCATTCTCTAGGTTTAGATCAGGCTTTGCAAGGACCATTCTCCAGGTGCTCCTGGGCTCTTCTCCTTCCATCTCCTAAATGTAGTAAGTTAGGGTAATCAACCTGTATAGCTAAGGCTACTGCAGTAATGATCAATATGATGAACATAGTACAGTTGGGTAGGTAAACTTACCATAACAGTAGCTGTTCTGAATGATCACTGCTGCAGTAGCCACTCTGCTGTCCTTCCTCCTTGGATTCTGGTATGTTTTTTATGCTAGGGGTTGGGCTTTTTTTTTTTTTGTTCCTAACATTGTCCTTTTAAAGCTTAGCCCCTCTTGACAGGAAAGCGTCAAAGGGTTTGGCAGTAAACATATCTGTTGTCTTTTAATCAGCTCTGCTTGAGCTGCCTGACAGCTTAGGTGCGTTGAAGGTGCCCTGAAGTTTTGGAAGCCGGCGTGCTGCTATATCCTTTGCAGGATATAACCCATATAATATAGCTAAGGCTACTGCAGCAGCGATCATCTGAACGTCTACTGTTATGGCAAGTTTGAATACACATTTGTACTTTTCTACAGGGTGTAGCCTTTTCCTCACATCCTGTGTGTTTGGCACTGATGGGCCTGTTGCTGGCTTCTGTTTCTGCAGTGGCAGCTGTGGTTTTACCTATTCAGATGTCTCTGCCCCACCAGTGTCTTTTTGTCCAGTGCCTTTATTTCTGGTGTCTAGCTCTGTTATCCATGCCTGTGCTGATTTTTTTTCTTTTGTCAGCAGTACCTTTGTCTGGTTTTACTGCATTAAGACTGATGTCAGGATTTCTGATACTGGGCTTCTGTATACCTCTGTATGCTGTTATTCCAACAGTGGCCGTGTTGGTGCTAGTTCTGATAGCATTTCACCTATGGGCTATACATAGGCTTCATAGGCTCCATTTCAAGTACTTTTAGATTGTGCTTCTTGCCTGTCAGAGAGATACCCTTTCATTTTTCTTATTTTATTTTATTTGTTTGTTTATTTTCTGTTAACTTGGTAAATATACGGGTCCTAACACTGTTGCAGTCATTACATTTGGGTGATCCTGCAGGCAGGTTGCCCTCAGTCGGCCTGAATTCCAAAGTCCTGGGTCGGCTGCTGTCGCCCCTTCCCTGACGTCAGGGGTATAAAAGAAACAGCCGACGCTATTTTCTTCAGTCTTTCTTGCCGCGCGGTGCCCGAAGTAGAAGCAGTTCGCAAGTGCCGGTTGGCAGACTCCTGATATTTTCGTGTTCGAATTTCAGATCCGAAGTCTTCAATAAAGTCAAGTACCCTGTTGGGGAAACTTTTTTCTTGCTCCAGACAGATGTCAGAAAAAGTAAATTGTATTTCTTGTGGAAAGCAAATACCTCATAAGGACTTTCATTCCTACTGTATTCCTTGCCTAGGCCCTGATCACAACGTTTTTGATTCAGTTTTGTGCTAGATTTAACCAATGCACTATTAAGTGTCGGTATGATTTTGCTTAAACTATTTTGGATGCCAGTTTAATTATCCAGAAATGTCGTCAGATAGCCATCCGACTACCGGAGTTCACAAAAAACGCAAAGAAAAAGAGAGAGATAAACAACCGAGGTCCAAAACCAACGACAAAGCTTCTCCTAAGCCAGTCGCCGGTTCGCTGGTTCTCAGTGAGTTACTTTCGCTGCCCCTGATGCCCACTACATTAGAGTCTCAGGCCGCTACTGACTCCCACGTGGAGTCTGCCATGCCGCTGGAAACTCAAGGTATTTGAGCCTCTGATACTATTCCCTCAGATGGGTCCGGAGCCGCTGAGCAGGCACCGGTTTCTGAGGGTGTTTTCAGACCTAAAGATCTTTACATTAAACCGACTTCAGATTCAAAGGCAAAGACTAAAGCTCCTTCTAAAGCAAAGAAACAAACTCAAGAGCCACATGGACAGGCCTCTATGCCCAAAAAACAGATGCTCAAAATGGCCGAAGACTTGATTACCTTGATCAGGGGTTCCCATCCTCCTCCTGATAAGAGGCCTAGGCAAGAGACTGACTATGAATCTTCAGATCAGGTTTCTATTTCTTCTGATTCCTCTTTTGATCCAGGAATTTTCCCCCCCCCCCCCAAATGAGGATTCTGATGCTGAAGAATGTATACCTTCAGCTTCTCCTCCAGAGGACTATTCTTTTGGGGAAACCTTGCATACCATGAGGGAGCATTTCCACTGGGGGAGCCAAGATGTTTCAGAATCTAAAAAGAGGCTCAGGGATTTCCTTTTACTACCTCAACACAGGCCTCTAGCCATTCCACCTGTTAGACACTGTAGATGATGTGTTTTCGGAGTCTAATCTTACCCCTTACTCCTTACCTCCAGCTCCTGTTAAGCCTGATAGATATTACAGGGTCCCTGACTCTCATAAATTCCTTTTTAAAAACCCTTATGCAAACCCAGAAACTATTTCACAGGGTCCCAAAGGAGTTGGGGTTTCCACAGCAAAAAAACATACCCCCTCTGACAGAGATTCTAGGGCGCTGGATAGATGGGGAAAAAAGGTTTACACATCTGCTAACTAGGCTATAAGGGCCTTAAACTGTCAATTTCATATGCTCAAATATCAGCAACATGTCATGGCATTGCTTAAACAGAAAATGTTGTTAAACTCTGAATATGCAGAAAACAAGGAAATGCAGGATTTATTGCATGCAGCTGAACAAGTTGGATAGCATACTTTGCAATGTGGTTTTGATTCTTTGGAGGCCTCCTGCAAGGCCGCAGTTACGGGTTTGGTAATTAGGAGGCATGCTTGGTTAAAGGAACAAAATCTGCCTGATCACGTCAAAGTTAAATTATTAGATGCACCTTTACAACATGATACTTTGTTCGGTGTTGAGGCAGAAGTGGTGTTAAAGAAAATGGAGGACAAAGCTAAATCTATGCAGACTGTCAAAGATTATTTTACAAGTACAGCCACCTAGGTTTAGTAGACACTGGCTTACAAAGAATTGGTCCTTTCCTGTGCCAGACAGATCTCAAAGGGGCAGATCCAGACGCATTAGAGGCAGATTCCAGGCTCAAGGTTCATACAGGTCAAAGCAATGGGGCGCTTTTACCTCCAAAGTTGGGGAAGACAAATCACAACCATACAGGAAACAGTCCCAATGACTTCCCCCTGCCTGCACCAAGCACTTTTCTCCTGGCAGCACCCTTGGGAAGAAAATTGGCACATTATAACCCAAGACAAGTGGGTTTTAAATATAGTGTCACAAGGCTACAAGTTCCATTTCCATACCCTGCCAAAAGGAAACGGCTGGCCAGATCTGCCAAAAAATCAATGGGCAGAGGCACAAAAACAAGTCTCATCCCTCATTTACATGGGGGCTATTCAACAAGTACCAGAGCAAGAACAGGGACAAGGATTTTACTCAAGACTGTTCTTGGTACCCAGAAAGGACAAGGCCTGGAGACCAATGCTGTACCTATCTATTCTGAACACATTCCCGGATATACCAAAATTCAAAATGTTGACTTTGCAGCAGCTTCTGCTCATGATGGGCAAGAATGCTTGGCTTGTGACTTTAGACCTAAAAGAGGCGTACCTGTATGTCCCAATCAGACAATCATGCAGAAGATACCTCAGATGCAACCCTGGCTCAATGCATTACCAATTCTCTGCACTGCCCTTTGGTTTATATACTGCGCCCGGGGTCTTTACAAAGTGCCTGGCACCAGTAATTGCATTCTGCAGGCAAAGAGGAATACAAATATATCCTTACTTGGACGACTGTCTAATTAAAGCAGAGAACAAGGACATTTCTTCTACAGCATCTGGCATTTGTGCAAAGACTTCCAACATGCCTTGGGTATACAGTCAACAAAAAGAAATCAAAACTAGTACCCTCTCAAGAGATAATATTCCTGGGTGCAAGCTTAAATACAACTGCCCAGATGACTTATCTCACGCCAGACAAACAAAGGCAACTGACTACCTGTTTCAGAATGTTGGCAACAAAGGCCCAGTTATCTGCTAGAAAAAATCTGCAGGCTTTGGGCTTCATGGCATCCTGCATCCTACTAATTCCATATGCAAGACTGCATATGAGGAAACTTCATTGGTACCTAAAAAGTATTTGGACTCAACATTGCCACAGCCTGGAAACAATGATTACTCTCATTCCCTGCCTGCAACAGGAGTTTCGATGGTGGGCGAAGGCTTGTCACCAGAACAAGGGACAGCCATTCACATTACCCCCAGCCAGGCAGACACTAACAATGGATGCATCCGATTATGCCTGGGGGGGCCTACATGGTAGGAAGGTGCATTCAGGGCACATGGTCCTCAAACCAAATGCATCTGCATATCAATCAAAAAGAGATGCTAGCTGTTCAAAATGCCATGACAGCCTTCAAGGACCTACTTCATCTGGAACAACTACTGATAAAGACAGGCAACACCACGGTTATGTGGTATATAAACAAGCAGGGAGGCACACATTATTACCCCCTTTGCAGACTAACCTTGACTTTGTGGGACACAGCATTGACTTACCAAGTACATCTGCAGGCACAATCCCTGCCAGGAAAGGGAAATACTCTGGCAGATGAACTAAGCAGAAACCTCATCGATCCCCATGAGTGGCAGCTGGATCCACAAGTCTTCAGCATGATAAGGAAATGGGGATGCCCAGACATAGATCTGTTTGCCTCCCCTCACAACTACCAACTAAAAAGGTTCTGCACAAGGACTTAGCACAGACAAGCATTGAAAGTGGACGCCCTATCTTTCAGCTGGAAAAACCTATCAGTATATGCCTTTCCTCCACTGCCTCTCCTCCCCAAGGTGCTCCTAAAGGTCAGACAGGAGAAGCCAAAGATGATACTGATTGCCCCAGACTGGCCCCGTCAGTACTGGTATCCAATCCTAAGGAACGTGTCTCAATGGCCAGCTTGGACCTTACCTCAAATACCTCATCTACTGTTCCAGCAAAACAATCAGATCCTGCACAGCCAACTCGGAACTTTAAACCTGGCAGCATGGTGGATAATGTAGTCATACAAAATAAACCTCTCAGTAAAGCTGTGATGGATGTCATTTTGGAAGCCAGAAGGCCTAGTACTAGAAAATGTTATGCTGGGAAATGGAAGAGATTCTGTGCTTGGAACCAGGCACAAGGAACTGATACAGCTGTACCAAATATTCCTCAGATTTTGCAATACTTAACTGAGATGCTGGACAAAGGCCTATCTTTTTCATCAGTTAAAATTCATGCCTCTGTCATTTCGGGTCATTACAATACAGAGCCACCAATCTTCTCTCACCCTTTATTAAAGCAGTACTTCAGAGGAGCCAAAAATTTAAGGCCTCCATGGATTTAACCAATACCTGCATGGGACCTCAACTATGTCTTTGAAAAATTTACCCTGCCTCCTTTTGAGCCAGCTACTATTGCTGATGTAAAGTTTTTATCTTGGAAAACATCTCTGCTCCTAGCAATAACTTCTGCAAGACGAGTTTCAGAGCTACAGGCCCTCATGGCTGTGGAACCTTTTATCCAGACAGGGTCTCACTGAGGACAAACCCAACATTTATGCCTAAGGTGGTGTCCAATGTGGCTCTTAACCAAACTATTCATCTGCCAACTTTTTATCCAAATCCAGAAAATAAGGGGGAGAGAATTCTGCATTCTTTGGACGTACACAGACAACTTGGATTCTACTTGGACAGAACCAAAGTTTTCAGGAAGACAGAGCAATTACTAGTGGCATATGCTGCAGGATCATAAGGAAAGACTATCTCAAAGCAGACTGTTTCAAAGTTTATAGGCCACTGCATTTGTTTCTATTTCACCATGGCAAGCCAGAGCCTAAGGGCGTTAGGCCACATTCCACCAGAGCTGCAGCCACTTCAGCAGCCTTTCTCAGGGGAGTACCAACCAAAGACATTTTAGAGGCTGCTACCTGGAGTTCAGTGCACTCCTTTACAAAGCACTATAATCTGCCACTCTACTCTACCCTAAATCCAGGGCAGGCTTTGCCACTGCAGTTCTGCAGGGCCTCATAGCCACTCCTAATGCTGTTTAGCTCCAGTCTCCCAACCATAGCTTTGGGACTCTAGCCAAATGTAATGACTGCAACAGTGAAACACGAAGAACATAGTACAGTTGTGTACACTTACATAAATGTAGATGTTCGAGTGTATTCACTGTTGCAGTCCAGGTTACCCACCCGCCATCCCCCTTTTTACTGCTGGAACTTTTCTTTCCTTCTCTGATTTATACAACCTATGTGCTGTATTTGCTTGTAGATGAAGGTAAAATTTATATTGGTGCATGTATGTATGTATATATATATATATATATATATATATATATATATCTATAAAATCAATTTTGGCTACCCTTTTAGGGGGCACCTGACATCTGGGGCAAGAAACTGAAGAAAATAGCGTTGGCTTCTTCTTTTATACCCCTGATGACCTGACGTCAGGGAAGGGGTGACAGCAGCTGACGCAGGACCCAGGACTTTGGAATTCAGGCCGACTGAGGGCAGCCTGCCAGCAGGATTGCCCAAATGTAATGACTGCAACAGTGAATACACTCTAACATCTACATTTATGGAAAGTGTACACAACTGTACTTTCTTTTTTGTCATGGTCTGGACCAAATTGCAACAACAAAGGTACAATGATATATATATATATATATATATATATATATATATATATATATATATATATATATATATATATATATATATTATATATATATATATATATATATATATATATATATATATATATATATATATATATATATATATATATATTATATATATATATATATATATATATCTAAAAGTAAAAATGAATGACATAATTACACAGTAGCAAATTGTGTACATAACATAGATATTCATTCAGCATTTTATTTGCATTAAAGAAATATAAATTGCCTAATAAATTTGAAACAGTAAGAAGAACATTCAGTGAGAAATAGAGCAAAAGAAAATAAACATGAAGGTGGTATGAAGGGGGTCACTTTTTAGTGATAGGCTTTTCGGCATCCTTTTGCCCCACTTTCAAAAATTCATCATGGGTTCTTCATTACCTTCCCTAGGTAAGAGAACTACTGAATTCTCAGACTCTGAACAACCAGTAAAGAGGCCTGTGAAATTTTTGGCCCATACTAAACATCCACCATTATGATTTATTTCTGTATTGTTTTTTTTTTCTAGAAGAGAACCTTACATAATGAGTTAGGATTACCCTATTTCCATTACCATATTGGTGCAAGTCCTCCTCTCTTAGCTTCATTTGTTGGGTTTGTTTTAAGTTAGTCATGAATGTATTTGCTTGTCATTATTGCAGGAAGGTGGTTGCTAGAGGCAATAAGACAGTTTAGTACACTCATGAGAGGTGCTTGTGCATTGAGAATGTCTACACTGGCATTTTGGAAGAATCTGGTTAGGGGAAATAGTTCTTCAGAAGTGAAAATATTTATTTTACGGCTTCAGTTTTACAATATCTCTTACGGCTTCTGTTTTACAATATCTCTTGCTCAGTTTCAAGATGAGCATTCCACCTTTATGATCTAGTTGTCATGCATTTTTACAGAGAGTACAAGTCTCCTGTGGCTTGAGAAATATGCTAGCTTGTTGACTACATACATAGTGATGAGTCTTAATACATCATTTACTTGTTTTTTTGTATTTCTATACTTTTGATACTCATGATGATACAGGAAGGTGAGGTAACAACTTCTAAATTATGAAGGAATTGTCCTTGCCAAGTATTACATTTTGAAATGATTTGCTTTCAGTGCTAGAGACAGTTCTGTGTGGCTTTCTGTACAGCAAGTGGTAATTGTCATATCCATGTGGTTTCTACCTTACCTTACTGCAAATAGTTGTCAAAGTCACTTTGCTGAATGAATGAGTAATAAATAAAAAGGTATATTATAAAAGCCTGCCAAGTATAAGGTTGGTTTGTCTTGGCATTGATATTGGATTAATTATTCTTGCTGACGTCTGTGTATATATAAATGGAATGATGCTCATTTGGTCATTTTTCATTCCAGGTCATCTGAGAGGAGACCCACCTAGTTATCTGAAGGGGGACAACTTTTTTAAGTTTACTTGTGCGGACTGCTCTGAAGATGGGAAGGAACATGCGGAGCGATTAAAGCTGACATGGCAGCAAGTAAGTAGTACTAATGACTATTTGGGAATGTTTCATCCATATGAAACAGCATACTCAGTTTGTCTTTTTATTGGAACATTTGCATCTGCTGATTTCCTTCATTTGCAAGAGGTCCAGTTAGTAGTAAGAACGTCTATTACTTTTCTTGTGTAATAATCTGTGTGATTGACTGTGTGTTTTCCATGCCACAACTGAAAGTAAAGTCTGTAAACAATAAAAAAAAATTCATGTGTTGAGCTCTTTTTGCAGATGGATAGATGTTCATCGTGCATACAGCTGCAGTCATAACAGATGGGTTCTCCTGCCGTCAGGCGGGTCCTCGGTCGGCCGAATTCCAAAGTCTAGGTCCGGCGTCGGTTGTCATCGCTTCTTCCCTGATGTCAGTGCGACAGGGGTATAAAGGAACCAGCCAACGCCATTTTCTTCAGTCTTTCTTGCCGCGCGGTGCCCGAAGCAGAAGCAGTTCGCAGGTGCCGGTCTTCCAGCTCCTGAGATTACGAAAATTTGGAAACCAAAGTCTTCTTAAAAGCTAAGTACCCCGTTGGGGAAACTTTTCTTGCCTCAGACCGATGTCAGACAAAGTTAATAATTGTATTTCTTGTGGGAAGCAAATACCGCATAAGGATTTCCGTTCCCTCTGTATACCTTGTTTAGGCCCAGACCACGACGTCTCGGTCTGTCGCTTCTGTGCTACATTCAACAAACGCACTATTAAGCGTCGGGCGGAGTTCGCCGAGCATTATTTTGGGAAAGCATTTAACTGTACTATGTCGTCGGATACTCCGACTCCGGTTTTGTCTAAAAAACACAAAGACAAGGACCGACACACGAGGTCCGCGGCCTCTACCGACAGTCCTCAGCGAGGCGCCTACGCAGCCCCTGACTACCGACGACACTTCTTTGACAGTGTCTCCTGTGCCCGAGGTTGCAGGCTCCTCTGCCTACACCCCGACTACAGATACCGAAGCCACTCTTGGCGTTGAAACTCAGAATGTGGACAGGTCCACCTCCACTCAAGGTGTCTTCAGACCTTCCTCTTCTTTCTCCATCAAGGCTTTCACAAAGTCTAAAGCAACCATGTACTCTAAGAGACCAGCTGCACAGGGCCCATCTCCAGGCCCCATGCCTAAGAAACAGATGCTTAAAATGGCTGAGGATTTAATTACTCTTATTAGAGTTTCTCAGCCCCCACCGGACAAAAGGCCCAGAGTGGAGGAAGATTCCCCCTCCTCTGATCAGGGCTTCATTATTTCAGAGCACTCTGATGATCAGGAACATTCTTACTCTCCTTTTGAAGACTCTGATGCGGAGGAGTCCATCCCTTCTGTCTCCCCCCAGAGGATTACTCATTTGGGGAAACTTTGCATACCTTAAGGGAACACTTCCACTGGGAAGGCCAAGATTATTCAGATTCCAAGAAAAGGCTCAGGGAATTTCTCTTGCTACCTCAGCACAGGCCTCTGGCTATACCTCCTGTCTTGGACATTCTAGATGATGTTTACTCGGAGGCTTGCCTTAACCCGGACATTCTGCCTCCAGCTCCAGTTAAGCCTGACAGGTACTACAGGGTTCCTGACTCACACCAATTTCTATACAAAAGCCATGCTGCTGACCCAGAAACCATCTCACAGGGCCCCAAGGGAGTTAAGGCCTCCATTGCTAAAAATCCATTACCTTCCGAGAGAGACTCCAGATCCTTAGAAAGGTGGGGAAAAAAGGTATATACCTCTGCTACCTTATCCATGAGGGCCTTAAACTGTCAGTTTCATATGCTAAAATACCAACAGTTTTTGTTATCACAATTGAAAAGTAAAATGTCACAGCCTGAACAACCAGACTTGAAGGAGTTGCAGGATTTGATGCATAGTGCAGAACAAGTGGGTAAGCATACCTTACAATGTGGTTTTGATGCTCTAGAAGCCTCATGTAGAGCTGCTGTTACAGGCTCAGTCATACGTAGGCATGCCTGGCTCAAGGAACAAGCCTTGCCTGATCATGTCAAAGCTAAATTACTAGATGCCCCTCTTCAAAAGGATGTACTATTTGGTGCTAATTCTGAGGAGGTGTTAAGGAAAATGGAGGAAAAGGCTAAATCAATGCAAACTGTGAAAGAATTTCTACAGGTACAACCCCCACGTTTTAGTAGAAATTGGCCTTCCAAAAACTGGTCCTTTCCTGCCACGGACAGACCCCAAAGAGGCAGATACAGGCACCCGAGGGGCAGAGGACAATCCCAAGGATCGTTTAGAGGCAGACAATGGCAAGCTCCTACACAAAGAGGTGGTGAGGATAACTCGCAATCCATCAGAAAGCAAACCCAATGACTTTCCCCTTTGCATGCCAACCAAGTCTCAAATGGCAGCCCCCTTAGGAGGAAAGCTGGCATTATTTTCAAAAAATTGGCATATTGTCACAAAGGACAAATGGATCCTGGACATTATAAACAGAGGCTACAAATTCCATTTTCACACCCTTCCAAAAATGAGAGGCATGCCAAACCTGCCACACAATCAAAGGGCAGAGGCACAAAGGCAACTTACAGATCTCATAAACATGAAAGCTATTCAAGAGGTACCTACGCACGAACAAGGTCAAGGTTTTTATTCCAGGCTAATTCTGGTGCCAAGGAAGGGAAAAGATTGGAGACCTATTTTGGACCTATCCATCCTAAACACATTTCTACTCGTACCAAAATTCAAGATGCTCACTCTACAGCAACTTCTTCTCATGCTGGGCAAGGAGTCTTGGCTGGTAACATTGGACCTCAAGGAGGCATACCTGCATGTCCCAATCAGACAAAATTGCAGAAGGTACCTCAGATTTCTTGCAGGTTCAACCCATTATCAATTCTCTGCATTGCCCTTTGGCTTATCTAGTGCGCCCAGAGTATTCACGAAATGCCTGGCATCAGTAATTGCCTACTGCAGACTTCAAGGGATACAAATATACCCCTATTTGGACGACTGCCTGATCCAAGCGGACAGCAGGCACATTCTTCTGAAACATCTGGCTTATGTAATAATGTTGTTGAACTCTCTGGGGTACACAGTCAACAAAAAGAAATTAAGGCTAATACCCTCTCGGAAGATAATTTTCCTGGGTGCCAATTTGGATACAAACACCCAGATGGCCTACCTCACACCAGAGAAGCAGGGGCAACTAATTCAATACTGCAGAACACTAGCAAATTGCACCAGGCTAACTGCAAGGAAAATCCTGCAGGCTCTGGGATTCATGGCATCTTGCATCTTACTAATCCCATGTGCAAAGCTGCATATGAGGAAACTACAATGGTACCTGAAAAACATATGGTCTCAACACAGCCACAGTTTGGAAACAATAATTCCACTAATTCCATATCTGCAAAAGGAATTTCTGTGGTGGGCTCAAGCATGTCAAACAAACACAGGTCTTCCATTCAGCAAGCCTCAAGCAAATCAAGTCATCACAACAGATGCCTCGGACTACGCCTGGGGGGGGGTGCACATGACAGATCGGTGCATTCAGGGCAAATAGTCCCAAAAAGAAAAGCACCTTCACATCAATCAAAAAGAAATGCTAGCAGTAATAAATGCTATTATAGCTTTCAAGGACCTTCTACAACCAGGTCAACTATTGATAAGAACGGACAACACCACAGTTATGTGGTACATAAACAGGGAGGAACACATTCTTACCCCCTATGCAGACTGGCCATGTCACTTTGGAACATGGCCATGGACTTACAAATGGAACTACAAGCACAGTACTTGCCAGGCAAGGAAAACACGCTGGCAGACAACCTAAGCAGGAATATGACAGATCCACACGAATGGAAATTGCATCCAAAAGTTTTTACAGAAATAATCCAAGAATGGGGAAGGCCAGACATAGATCTCTTTGCCTCCCACAAAAATCATCAATTGACAAAATTTTGCTCAAGGATCTTCCATCCAAAGGCCTGGAGAATGGACGCTCTCTTTCAGTTGGACATCAATGACAGTTTATGCCTTCCCACCTCTTCCTCTGCTGCCCAAAGTTCTATTGAAAACCAGAGCAGACAGACCAAAGATGATTCTCATTGCTCCGGACTGGCCAAGGCAACACTGGTACCCACTCCTGAGGAGCCTGACGCATTCCCCACCATGGACCCTGCCTCTAATGCCTCTTCTTCTGACTCAGCACAGCTTCAAAACTCTTCACAGCCAGCTAAAAACACTCAATCTAGCCGCATGGAAGATTCCTTAGCATCACAACAGGCCCTACTCTCCAAGGAGGTGCAGGATGTCATTTTGGAGGCCAGAAGGCCATCAACTAGAAAAGCTTACTCCGCAAAATGGAAACGTTTTGTGTCTGGAATGAGAAAAAGGGCCAGGATCCTGGAAAACTGAATTTACCTCAAATACTACAATATTTGGCTGAACTGCTAAGCAGTGGACTTTCATTCTCCTCCATCAAAATCCATGCCTCAGCCATTTCTGCAGAATACAACACTGATCCACCTTTATTCTCTCACCCTCTCTTAAGACAGTTCCTCAGAGGGGCTAAGAATTTAAGACCTCCAAGGAAACCACCAATACCTGCTTGGGATCTTAATTTCATTCTGGAAAAACTGACCTTGCCTCCCTTTGAGCCAGCTGCCTGATCAGATTTGCAATATTTGTCCTGGAAAATATCTTTCCTTCTGGCTATCACCTCAGCTCGTAGAGTTTCAGAACTACAGGCTCTCATGGCTGTCCAGCCTTTTATCATCTTCCATCAGGACAGAGTTTCCTTATGAACCAACCCGTCCTTTATGCCTAAAGTGGTATCCAGGGTAGCTTTAAATCAGGCCATACATTTACCTACTTTTTATCCTAATCCTCAAAACAAAGGGGAGAGATTACTACATTCCTTGGATATCCACAGACAACTGCGTTATTATTTGGACCAGAACAAAGCCTTTCAGAAAATCAGAACAGCTCTTTGTGGCCTATGCGGTAGGAGCTCAAGGAAAGCCAATTTCCAAACAGACAATCTCAAAATGGATAGCCCACTGCATATGCTTTTGCTATTCCTTTCATGGCAAAACTGTACCTACAGGCATTAGAACTCATTCCACCAGGGCCACAGCCACCTCTGCAGCCTTTCTCAGAGGAGTTCCTACCAAGGATATTTTGGAAGCAGCCACTTGGAGTTCTGTGCATACCTTCTCCAAGCACTACAACCTACCATTATACTCCAAATCTAGAGCAGGCTTTGCCACTGCAGTCTTGCAGGGCATTTTGGCTCCTCCTAGTTCCACCTAGTGCCTACCACCCCTTTCTTAGCTTTGGGATTCTACCCATCTGTTATGACTGCAGCTGTATGCACGATGAACATAGTACAGTTTTGTACCTACCATAAATGTAGATGTTAGAGTGCTAATACAGCTGCAGTCCAGGTTTCCCTCCCTCCTTCCCCTCTTGGGACAGGCCTATAGGCTAACCCATCCTCATACAACCTGATTGGGGTATTCATTTATGATGTATTTGCTTGCAACTACTGTATTTTGATTATATTGCACTGCATTATCACACAAATTTATGTATTGCCTTCCTTCTGGGGGCACCTGACATCTGGGGCAAGAAAAACTGAAGAAAATGGCGTCGGCTGGTTCCTTTATACCCCTGTCGCACTGACGTCAGGGAAGAAGCGACGACAACCGACGCCGGACCTAGACTTTGAAATTCGGCCGAGCGAGGACCCGCCTGACGGCAGGAGAACCCATCTGTTATGACTGCAGCTGTATTAGCACTCTAACATCTACATTTATGGTAGGTACAAAACTGTACTTTTTTGAGACACCTGAGATAATGTTGCTTTGTAAAATAGTTTGTTTTAGTCCTTAACTCTTTATTTTTGTGGCTTAGATCACAATTGTATTTCTGTGTGATTTCTTTCAGACTTTAAAAGTTAGCTTCCACTTATATCGGACGATTATGATGGCTGTTAATCAGCCTCATTAGTAATTTTTGATTCCTGTGCTACATGCACAAGTTTGTTTCCTGATCTTGCACAGATTCTGTTTTAGATATTATCCTGCAGCAGTGCATGCATTTAATGGCATCCATATTAATGGCTGGCAGTAGTGTGTTCCTTTATATTATGTGCCCATGACACTATCTGTTGGGCAGCCTTGTAGCGAGGAGTTTATTTTTTGCGCTTTCTGCAAGCTTAAGTATGGCCTTCTGAAAAAGGACAGTAATGTAATTTATTAGGGATGTATTTGTTTTTGCTTTTGATTGGACTGTAGTCCATATTAATATTTTAGATCAGCTAAAAAAATCTAGTACATGTCTGTGTATCATGGAAGTTAGCTTGAAAACTATGGCAGATTTAGTATGGAATTGTATATATTTCATTTGACATCTGAGTACTGTTGTGATTGTGGAGAAGTCATGGCTGTCATATTGTAAGTATGGTAGGATTTTTTATTATGTGTGAAAAATTGGATAAAACTCTAATTTGTTTTTCAGTAAAGCTGTGAAAAGCTGTATTTTGCTTGCAGGTTTTTTCTTTAAAGGTACCACAAAAGATGTAATATGTGAAGAGGTGTATAGAGCAAAGCAATTGCTTTTATTTTTCTGTGGAAATGCAGCAGAGCTTTGAAAACTAAACGTTTTTCATACACACATTAGCAGAGATTTGTGCTGCGTAGATTGATGCTTCCTTTCAAAAGCTGTGTTGCCCTCTTGGAGGTTATAACTTTCTGATCATCTATGCAAGTTTGCTGTGTGGAAGTTGCTTGGATGTAAAATATTAATTTTTCAGGAAGTAAAAGGACAGGACTTTTTAATGCAAACTTGGGGGGAGGGTTAAAAGGACTCTGACAACTGAGTGTTTCTTGGTATTGACTCATTCCTGGGCATCTGTAAGGAGTTTCTTCAAATAAAGTGACTCTTTCTTTGAAAATAAGGTCAGAAAGTTGATTGTCAGTCTGTGCTTTGCACTTAGAGTGTTTGGTGGACATTTAGCAATTCAGGGAGCAGTGAGGCAAATCTTTGCATGAACTGGAGATGAAAAGAGAAGATACCTTGTTTCCCCTAATCATTAAAGTCAGTGTAGCTTTATTGCACTTTTCTTCAGTGGTAATGATAGAATTGCCTAGTTGTTAGTGTTTTACTTATGCCACCTGTTTGTTCACAACATTTTATGTTTGCATTTCTCTGTGAAACAGTGTATTTGCTTGTGTACTGATTTTCAAACTGTGTTGCATGATTTCATTAATCAGAAAGGGATTTCTTGGCTATAGTTGCCACAACTTAGCAGTGTAGATGCCCTATTTTAAGAGTCTACAGTAATTTGTAACATTGGTGTGTGAGATTGCTTTGGCTGGTGAAGAGCAGGAAAGGATTGTAAGAATTATAAGGGTTGTTAGAACCTTCTGAAAATAGTGAGTTTGTGTGTGTGCAAAGTAGTTTTAGCCAAGATGCACCAAGTATTAGTAAGGTAGCACTGAATAGCACTGGGCTTAGTGAGGTGGTTGAATACTTGGGAAGCAATTGTTCATAGCTCTATTCTTCAGTTTTTCAGTGTGAAACTTATTTGGGTGCTGCTGGTGTTGGCCATAATGAAAGGATAGCAGTGCTCATTTGCCATGTACTCTAGGGGTCTGTGTGTGTGTGAGTGAGAGAACAAGAGAGAGATTGGTCAGTGATGGTACAGTTTGAAGGGCTACCCTTGTAGCATGGGTATTTATAATAGGCATATGCTTTCACATGCCAGGCACTGTACAACAGTGTATTATACCATTCAGTCTGACAGCTTGGCAGTGGTATGGGGTACAGCCAAAAGGAATTGAACTAATTCTTGCCCTGAATGACAGAAAACATTAAGGTATGGGAATGGGCAGTGCTGACGATTCGCTTTCTGATAACCACCCATATTCCTGTGGATGTCAGCTGTTTTGTGGACAGGCTCAGCCATTGTCTGCTGATTATTTAAATATTTATTTGTGCCTTTGTTGACTGGGTTAGTACCACTAGGCCTGTAACCTTTTTTCAGTTGAGACTTGATGTGGTATTCCTATTGACCAGAGGAAATTTGGCCATTGCAGTGATGGATCTGTAGTGTAACAGGAAGAGAGGGAAGCATAGAGGAGAGAAGCTGTAAGCCAGAAATGGAGAAGGCAGCTGTTTGTATGGCAGATATAGTGTTATATGTTTTCAGAGGTGGACTTCATGCAGCAAAATGTTTCTGGTGCAGAGACTGTGGAAAACATGCAAATTATCTTATTGCCAGAGGGTGGTTTGGATGCACAGCAGTTGCTTACCTTGATCAAGGAGAAGGAACTTTTGGGTGGTTCAGTGACATCCTGGTCGTAAGCAGTGGAAGATATTTTGGTACAAGTGACAGCAGTGGAGCACAATGAAAGAGTGCACCAGATGCTTCTGTATTAGATGAATGCAAGTACTGTACCACACTGAGTCACAGACAGGAAAACCTTGGGATAGTGAAAAGAAATGTATGTGAGCTGCAGTGGTTGTGGCTGTGAGGAGAGAGAAAAGCAGTGGTTTGTGGAGATAAGGAAACCAACTGTGAAGATTACAAGCAAAAAGGACTGTAAGCATGATAGGTTTATAGGTACGTACTTAGATCTTTGTTCTGTGAGGAACCTTAAAAGCCTAGCCATGCATTCCCAAGAAGTTTTTAGCCCTTGTATTTTAAGTATAAATAGCCCAGAACTTGGCACACATTTACATGTTACCCTTATCCATAAAGGGCAAAGGTGCCAAACCAGGGGTGACCTTGTGATTTCCCATCCATTTGTACAGATTGTGCTTGAATAAAGTAATAACTTCACTATGCTTTATGTGGAGAGGAAGACTATTCCAGAGAAAGTAGTATTCTCTGTGTTGTATATCTCTCCTTCCTACATGTTCTGTTTATGTTGCTGAAAAAATCCAGATCTCTTTTTGCATGCTTTTATAGCACCACTGGACTTTGGATGTGCAGTAGGTCTGAAAGGATGGTGTCAGTTGAGGCTCTGTAAATGAGGCAGAAATCGCCCCTCGGTAGCTTGTAAGATACCGAGAAGAGGGTCGAGGCTTTGAGGCTGTCAGTGTAGCTTTTATGATTTAGACACTTGATTTTCTTGCTGAGAAAACATGGTCATTCACATTTCGTCAGGTGTTTGGACAAGTACATATCAAAAGGGATGTTGTATCCGATGACTGGCCTAATAAGTGATTAATATAGTGAAATGATCACATCCCTTGATGTCATACCCTTACAAGAAAACTGTGCAATGAAAAAGGACTTTCTTACAGTATTGGATACATGGTGATAGAAGAACAACTCCTTTCAACATGAGTTCCAAGGCCCATAACTGCTGGATCAGTTATCAGGGGTGTGTTAACAAGGGGATATCATGTTTGCAAAAGCATACTGTTATACATTTTTTGGCATTCAGTTTTAGTCCATGGTTTTGACAGCAGCTGTTTGTTTAGAGATCCTCTAAGAGGGTCTTTCCCAATGTGCAGCATCAACAAAACCTGCTAGAGAGACTGGTTAGTCTCCCAGAGGCTGCCCAGTCTCTGGAATAGACTTCCTGAAAATGTCAGAGTACCTCACTGACCCTCTTAAGTGCAGCCTTGATGAGTGGATGGGAAACCACAAATATGTCCCAGGGGTTCCACCTGTATCCCTCACTGACAGGGGCGACAGGTGCTGACCAAGGTTTTTTTTTTTTTGGGATAATCTCTTGGCTAGGTTGATAAGGGCACCAGGGTCATTAGCCTAGTAACCTCCTATGATGTTTTCTGAAGAATGTATGTTAGCATCAAGTTTACAGTCTTCCACAGACTTGATCAGCCATAAACCCATAATCTTAGCTTTGATTTCCAAAAAGTAAATAGCAAAGAGGAGTAGCCAGAGGATTGAACCCTGGATTACACTGCTAGTGGTAGGTCTTTTGGAGGAAGAAATCAAGCTGCCCACCCTAATTTCTTGGGTTTTATTAGTGAGATGATTTGCTATCCAACTACATATGTAGGGATTTACATTTAGCTGGGTGAATTCATCAACTGTACCAGACTGCTGTGGGAAGGTGTTGAACACCTGTGTGATGTCTGAATATGCAGTGCTCAGTTTTCTCTCATCCATTGCTTCAGAAGTCTACCAGGTTAAGTAGGTAGGATCTGCCTTGATAAAACTGAATTGGCTTTGGTCAAGAGTTTGTAGGTTGCCTACGTCCTTATTTATTTATTCCATAATGATCCTTTCCATAGCCATACAGATTATGCTGGTCACTTAGATGGGTCCATTGATGCTCCACATTTGTGCAGGGGGGTGACTGTTGCTGTTCTGCAATCATCTGGCACGAAGCCTGTTTGGAGACTGATATTGAATAACCTTTTTTAATTTCTCCAAGTCTTTTGGGTTTCTAATACCATGATGGGAATGGACCCCATTCCTAAGTCTAAGTATGATTAAAGTTCATGAAATTAGTATTGTTTCAATTGTTGATGTCCTCTGTATGGGATTTGACATGTTCTGTTTCAGGCTGGCCATCAGCTATTCTTGTATGCTATCCAGTTCTATAGAAGCAGTATTTTTTTTTTGCCTTGGATGATGCTTTGAGGACTTATTTTTTGGGAGAGAGGGGTAAGTGTGGATGCTGCTATGTGATCTAGGAATGTTGGGGGTGAAATTAGAACTAAATTTAACCGCTAGTGGATTGGTTATGTTCATAGGTGTGTAGTAGGCTAATGACCCTGGAGCCTTTGCAAGCCTAGCCGCATAGAAGTGCCCTGGCATCGTGCCACGTGACATTAGTTCCCAGTGCCCCTCTCAAGTAGAGCCACTGGAGTGAACTTTCTATTTCCCATCCATTCATCAAGATTTCTCTTGAAGAGGGCCAGTGAGGTGCTCTGCTTGACATTATGTGAAGTCTATTCCAGAGCATAAGCAGTCTCTGGGTTATGAACCTGTCCTTCCAGCATGTTCTGTTGATTGTGGTAATGAGGTTGGGGTCTCTGGAGCATGTGGTGCGGAGGGATTGGGATTTCTTTAGATGTAGCATTTTTAACGGAGCTGGGTCAGACATGGGTTTGTAAGTCAAGCAGAGATCGTTTCTTAGTAGGTGATACGAGTATAGATGGAGGTTTTTGAGTCTGTCCATGTAGGACATGTGCTGAAAGCCTAGGATCCTCTTCTTGAGGTACTTTTGTGGCCTTTCCAGCTGTTGCATATTTCTAGTGAGGTACATGCCAAATGGGGCATTATACTCTGAGTGGCCTAATGAGGTAAGAGTAGAGAGAGATAATGACCCCTTTCTTCCTGAATGCAAAACCCTTGATAATAAGATGTGGATGGACATAGGACTTTCTGACCACAGTCGCAATGTGATGGTCGAAGGAGAGGTTGTCCCCAGGTCTCTTATAATGCCTTCAGTGTTCAGTGGGCTCCCATCGATGTGGTAATTAGTGGGAACTGAGTTTTTCCCAAAGGGGATGACAACACACATTTTGGCATTAAGCTTAAGGCCATGGTTTTGACACCAGTCATTGGTCTCAGTGAGGCCTTTCTGTAGGATGTCTACATCACTTGAGGAGTTAATAATGGCTCCCAAATTGCAGACTGCGAACTTGGTCAGCCAGAGTCCCTCCTTGTTGGGCTGGACTTCTGAGAAGTAGATGCCAAACAGGAGAGGACCCAGGACCGATCCCTGTGGGACTCAACTCGTGACTGGTCAGCAGTCTGACTTGGAGTCCGCTACTTTCACACTGTGGGTTCTATCTGTGAACCAATTTGCAACTCATTTAGTGATATAGGGGTTGATGCCTAGTTTGGTGAGTTTATCAATAATTCCTGAGTGGGGAATGGTATCAAAGGCCTTGGCCAGATCGAGGTAGATTGTATGAACTGTCTTGCCCTCATCCACAGCTCTGGTGATTCAAAGAAGTCAACTAGGTTGAGCAGGCATGATCTACGTTTCACAAAACCAAATTGCGTGGCATCTAGAGTTTGGAGATTCCCTATATCCTTGTTAATTAGGTCCATAATGATGCACTCCATAGCCTTACATATCAGACTTGTCAGGCTAATGGGGCGATTATTCCCAGGGTCTGTATTCACTCCCCCTTTATGGAGAGGGATGACTGTAGCAGTGCACCCATTCAGTAGGGACAAAGCCTGAGGTGAGGCTGTGTTTGAACAGGGCACACAAATGTGGTGCCATTTCACTTAGTATTTCATGTAGAACACATCCAGGGATATTGTCAGGTCCCATGGAAGCTGTATTCTTGGCCTTGGATAATGCAGCTTTAACCTGTGCTGCAGTAATGCTGGGTGCCTGGCATTCCGCCGGTATTGTGATTGGTCCTTTGGGGGTGGGGGGGGAGGGATAAAGTTGGCACTAAATCTGTCAGCCAGTATGTTGGCAATATATGTTGGCTTAGTATAGAAGGTACCATTGTGCAGTAACTCAGAGTAAACCTGGGTATTGCCATGAAGATTCTTGATATAACTATAGAAGGCTTTGTGGGTGTTTTTAATGTCTGCCACAATTCTGCCTTCATAGTTGGCTTTAAAGGTTTTGATGAGGGATATTAACTTTTTACTGAGGCTAATAAGGGAGTTTTTCCAGTCTTGGGACTTCACCTTTTTCTGCAACAGTTTCTT
The DNA here is from genome assembly GCF_019279795.1 of Protopterus annectens. Taxonomy (NCBI): domain Eukaryota; kingdom Metazoa; phylum Chordata; order Ceratodontiformes; family Protopteridae; genus Protopterus; species Protopterus annectens. The sequence continues at coordinate 444,123,153 of NC_056727.1, forward strand.
CCTTTTGTTGTAGAGTTTATTAATGGCAGGGGACCACCAGATTGGCTTCCTTTTTTTGGAGGAGAGCATCTTGGTTCTGTTGGGTATGGCTAGTTCCATGCATTTATGTATGTGTTCATACAGTGCATTGGTGTATGATTCGGCAGTCATGCATCTATTTTCCATTGACATGGGTGCCATGAAGTTAGCCACCTCTGTTTTTAGGAGCCCAAAGTCAGCTTTGGAGAAGTTTGGGGTTGCCTTTGCTGGGGGTAGGGGGAGTGGATTTCCATGGTGTTTAGTTTGCAGTCGGATCTAACCAGGGAGGAATTGACTGTTGGTGTAGAGCAATGGTTGCCCATGTTAGTAATAACCAGGTCAAGGATGTTGCTTCCTCTAGTGGGGGTAAGAATGAACTGGTTCAGGGCATTGGAATTGATGAATTCCAGGAACCGTTGGGCCAGTGTATTGGTGCATGAGTAGTTTTCCCAGTTGATGGAGGGGTAGTTGAAGTCCCCAAGTATGAGTGTTGGGTTGGACCCTAATAGTTTTCAGGGTGCTTAGGAATGTGGAGTGAGAGTCTTGGGACATGGTTTGGGACCTATAGCAGGCTACGACCTGAATCGCCATCTTACCCAATGTTTGTTGTACCTGAAGTATCTCAGATGCGTTGTGCTAGGCTACTAGTCTGAAGGTGTGTATATCCTTTATAAATATGGAGACATAACCACCTTTGGAGCTTTGGTTCATGTTCTGGGGCTGAAAGGTGTGGAATGAGTTATAGCCTGGTAGCTCAGGGGTGCTTTCTGCTGCTTTAAACCAGGTCTCCGTTACATCACAAATGTTGATGTTCTCCATTTTCAGGAGTGCTTCGAGCGAATGAATCTTGAGATTTAGACTTCTAGCTTTGAGCAGCATGACCCTCAAATTGCATTTATTTATAGCTGTTACGGTGGAAATTTGGTCTTTGGAACATTGCCTAAAAAAGGCACTATAGGGGTGGCAAGAGCCTTGACCAGTACCCGGAAAGCCAGGGTTAACAGATGCAGGCCATCTCTGGCAAAGCATCAAGGTCTGTCAGTCATGTCATCCCAAGCAGACAGATACTGGATCCCCTTAGAATGACACCAGAAACTTAGCCAATTGTTGAAGTCAGTCATTTTCTGCTTGTACTGCAGTATAATTCTGGGTGATGGTAGGATGCTGCTGAGGGCTAGGGTCATACCTGCCTGGGCCACATAATCCGAGAGCCCCACCATGTCTCTCTCATGTAGTCCAGGGAGGTGCGTCTCAGGTCATTCGCACCCACATGGACAGTGACAGAGTCATACTTGTACTTGTTGTGGAGTGACCAGAGTGTGTGTTGTGTCTGATTCTGGCACCCGACAGACTGCTGACTGTTACCTTCTCCTTATTCAGCCCAGTGAGTGGGACATCAGTGTGCCTCACTATCGAGTCACCTACGATTATTGTGTTGGCAAGGTGTTTAGCCTTAGGCGCTTAGGTTGAGGGACACATTGTGTAGGTGAGCTGCGTGTCTTGTGGTTTGTGCTGTGTTGTGGTGGTCAAGTGCATTTCTGCCGTGAAGGTCTCTGCTGTTTGGGTAGATTTCTACTGAGAGCCTCCGCGAAGGTGGGTGTGTGGTTTGTGTTTTTATGTGAGAGCTGTGATGGTGGGTGTTTTGGACCAGGGTCCATTGTTCCGTGTTAAGGCATTATTTTTTATGTGCAGTGAGCTTTTTCTTTTGTTGTCAAAATTATTTATGTTTGGGTTCCATCATAGGAATTTATTTTTAAATCTGGCATTGTATTTACTTGGAAGGGGGCAGATATAGCCATGCAGCTAATTGTGTGTGCATGGAATTTGCATACACAGAGCGATCATTGGGTTTGAAAGGGATGTTAAATTTAGCCAGGTCTTTGCTCAGTTTTATTAGATTAGCTTCAACATAATCTCTGAATACAGAGTTATTGGAGGATGTTTCCGATTTCAGTCTTATGAATGTGACTGATTTGTGGTCTGATTTCACTAGGAAGGAATTTACAACTGCTAGGGGGACAGATCCCTCCCATATTTGTGAGAACCAAGTCCAGAATTTTGTCATCCATCATTGGAGTGTGGCCTTAGCTGCTCCAGTGAGTTTATATTTACAAAGTCCTTAAGTCTCTGGGCATACGTGTTAAGAGAGTGTAAGTCCCACAGTTGATGGAGGAGCTGTTGAAGTCTCCTTTGGAAAATGCTGTTCAGCTGAATGCATAGGGACTCCATAGAGGTAGGGGGTATGAAACAAAGGGGAGGGTATAGAGGGGGTCGTATAATTGGCTAGGTCCTATAGGTATGTAATTTGGGATTGAATTATTGGCCTGTGTGCTTTAAGGCAGATTGTTTATTCATTTAGGAAATGAATAGTTTGGAAATGTTCTGTTTGAATCATTTGAATTATTGAAGAAAAGTATGAACATTATTGTGTCCAAAACGTAGACCTACAATTGGAATGAATGTGTTTCTAGGCGTTTCATCATTACCTAGAAAGAAGTTGACTGTTCACTTTAAGGCTAATATAATGCTGGGAAATGGTGTAAAGGACTATTTGTTAAGAAGTGCATTCTATTTCAAAAGTGTCTGATGACCAAAATAATTGGACTGGAGTATGAGATAGTTGAGTTACTTTAGAAGAATAATGTATTGAAACATACTTCTTCTGTAATAAATGTTAAAGGAATAAGTGGAACAGTTTTTTTTACACAGGGCATCCTAAAATGTGTTGCTTCTTTGGAGCTGATAACTATTAATTAATGAACGCATAAAAAGGAGTTGCGCACAATGTGGCCTTTACGGCCATGTTATGAAAAGCTGCCAGCAGTTTTGTAGGTATTGCAAGTCAGAGGACCACATGGTTGTGACTGTGAGGTTAGGTTACAGGAGGAGGAAGGAAATGTACCCTGCACACAACAAACCTAATATTTTAGGACATGTTCAATAGAGCAGTGTAATACAGGGAGTAGATATGGGAAAATCTGGATACGACTCTGTAAATGAGGAGGAATATACTAGAGATTAAGAAAGTGAGGTTAATCAGTATGTGCCAGTAGTTCAACAAGTAGCATGCTTGCTTTAGTGGTCCTAGATCAGGAGGATGTGGGTTCTGTTCCCACCGCAGGTGGTTGAACTAATTTAACAGACCGACAGTTGACACCCGAGGGTTAAGGCTATGAACTGTTAATGAGCTGCTTCCTGTGGTACAGGCTTTGTCCCACAACCTTCATTTGCCTACAGTGGGACCTTGAGCACATTACTTAACCAGACAGTGCTTTGGGGAAATGGGAAATTGGGCCAGGATCCTCAGTGGACTCCTGGACTGCATGTCTAGTAACAACCTGTGAACTTGTGAGGCTAAAAGTAAATGAATGTGTTATAACTCGTGATGTATTAACAATAAAGGGTATGAGAGGTTAAGATGGTCTCCAGTGGGAGGAGGGTGAGAGACAGAAAGAAAGAAATTTCCAGAAAGAAAGATTGACAAAAATGAAAGGCATAACTTGTCTGTGTTAGCAGTAAATGTAAATTGTATTAAGACTTGCAGTGTGTGAATGTAAATTTTGATGTTATCTGCTTATTAGATGCAAGAGTGATTAGCTTTGTAATTAAGAGAACAATTCTAAACTTTGTGGGGAATGTGCACCAGAATTGTTGCACTATCCAGAGCATTGTTGCATAGCATAATGGATACATTTTGATTCTAAGATTACAGTGTGTGTCAAGTGAGATATTTTGAGATTAGTAGTTATGTATGCATATATGCAACTGAGAATGATAGACTGGATGACAGTGATGGGGTGGATTCATTTAGGGAGTTATGAAGTTTTGGGGTGTTTAAAATGCAGATTACGTTAGTCTGTGATTTTAACAATGACATAAAAAGGAAGAGGAAAGAAAAGATGTGAAAGCATGTGAGGAAATTGCAAGATTTATCAAGTTAATAATAGGTGATGAAATGATAAGAATAAGTCTAACAAATGTATTTTGTCTACTTATATTTAAATGAAGCACATAGTGGATCTATAATAAATGGGGTTTCATGTTGTTAGTTTGGTCAGCATTTGTATAACATTTAAATGTAATTAAGCAAGGCAAAGGAATAGAGAGGTTAACAGACAAATTTAAAAATTATGAAATGGAGAAAGGTGCAATCATTATCACAAGGACATGCAGAAATTTCACACAAAAAAGGAGCTGGACAAGTTTGCTGAGTATTTGCATGTGTGTTGGATTATGCGACACGAATGAGGAACAACAGCAAAGCAGATCTAAGAGAATAATGCTTACAGTTTTAGTGAGCATAGGCAGAAGAAAAGAAAATTAAAATGTGTAGAAGGTGAAATTAAGGAATATGCTTAAATACTAAGGGACTGGAATATTAATTAGTCTTCCTTTTAAAAAAAAGTCTAGGAAAGAAGGGTATTATAATATAACAAGAAAGCTTTTTTGTGATTAATCCATGTAAAGATTTAAGTAATGAGGTGAGACACAGCAACTGATTGAAGGGTATAGCGGAATGTGGGGATTTTATTTAAGGATATTTGACCATGAATAAATTGCTAGCTAATGTCATAATGAAATACAAATAATATAATAACAAAGTATTTATGTGGTGACTAAACACAAACTTCCTCCAGACAAAGTGCAAATGTTAACCAGTTACTTCTTTCTGTTCTGTCCTGTACTGCAAATGAGTTCCTTGAAGCACTGGTATTCATGGCAGCACAACCATCCCCATGGTCTCCTTTGCCTGACTCCATATGAGGAAGATCCAGTGGAACCAGAAATCTAACTGGTCCCAACATTCCCATCCCGAGTGCATAGGTTCCTTTCTTGCCCTGTCTGAAGAAAGAAATAATGTGGCAGATATGACAGATAAAGCTCAACCCGGGTCCTCCTTTCAAGCCACAGACACCACAACAGGAGTTACACACAGAAACATCAAATGATGCATGGGGAGTATGGCCAGGCACTTCTTGAGTTCGGGTGCAGTGGCCTACAAACCTAAGATAAGAAGGTGATGAGGGCACTAATACATGTCTAGCAGATCTTCTCTCTTTCTTGGAAGCCAAATCCCTTGAGTGTTTGCAGACAGCACAACAGTCATGTGGTACATAAGCAAACAGGGGGCCACCAGATCTTATGAACATTGCAGACTGTCTCGTTCGGCATGGTAACAGGATGCAAAAGAAAGCCTCTCCCTGCAAGCACTTTATAAACTTTCACAGGGCAATGTCCTGGTTGATTTTTTTTTAGCGGCTCAAAGGAAGATTCCCAAAAATGCAGCTGAACAAGGAGATCTGCATAGATGTAGTCCACAAATGGGGGGGGGGGGTACCTCTGATAATCACTTTGCCTCCATCAAAAGCAAACAACTTCCACTCTTTTGCACAAGAATCTACTATCCTCAACCTTGGAAGATGGCTGCAGTGTCTTTCCTTTGGTAAGGGAGGATGTCATGACTGAAATCACTGATTCTGTATTCATAACAGATGGGTTCTTGCTCTCTGACGTCCAGCCAGGGTATCAAAGTTTTGTCTTTAGAGGGTATATGGCGTAGGGGTGTATAATTGGAAGTATGTGCGAGATCCTCAGACTTTCTCACCACCAACCTGATGCAGGTCGTTGCACCCAATGGACTGATCATTTAGTACCATAGCTTCTCTTATCAGATTCAGAGAAGTGCTTCATTGGGGATCCTTCCTTTTTAAATCTGTGACTGTTTTTCAAACTGTTAGATGTTGGCAAGGAGGGTTAAGTGCGAGTGCGGTAGCCAAATTCTGTACAAACATTTACACACCAAGTGCCTCTTCTGTCTAGGCCCTAACCACGACTACAAAATCTGCTTCATTTGTTTTTCCCCAGAACTCTCCAGTCTAGGTTCTCCACTCTTAATACCTTCCTTGAGACCCAAAGTTTAAAATGCTTAGCCCACTCTACCATGTCGGAAGGCTGGTCTTTAGCCTCCCGCCCAAGAAAAAACTTAAAACAGAGAGATGATTCTCCTTCCATCATCTCTGAATTGGATGTACCCACTGAGGTGGTGAAATCCACGGTACACCAATCATCATCTCATGAGCCCTCTTATCAGGACCCTACCGGAGATCAGTATGGTTCTTGAGGCTATGCAGACAGAATCCTCTGATGAACCATGCCTCATTATCTTAGAGGGTCGTAGTGGAGTCCCTCAAATCCTTGTGCGGGAAGAGATTCCCAGTACCATTACAGAAATGCTCCAAGGTTCAGAACTTCCCTTGGAAGAGGCCTCCTTTGCTGAAACTTTGTAAAACATGATGAAGCATTTTGAATGGTGTCTAAATAGGTGTCAGAGATGCAAAAGAGATGCTATGGTCTATTAGAGATGGGCAGTTCAGCATCTCTTCCATTTCCCTCTGTGCTAGTTGCTTATCTGGATATATTTTAAGCCAACTTTTCTGCACCTAATTCTCAACCTCCTGCTCCAAAAAGGCCAGACAGATTCTACAGCGTTCTTGATCAACTTAAATACCTGTACAAAAACCCCGTGGGAGACCCAGCTGCATTATTCCTGGTGCCGGATAAACCTTCCAAACTGCTTCCTGGCACTAATGTCCTCCTCACTGATAAGTCGATCAAGGGATAGGTGGGGTAAGAAAGTGTATAAGTCCTCCACTGTGGCTTTCAGAGCCATTAACAGCTAAACTCAAATGACTAAATTCTTACTGTCTGTGCTCCAGTCCGTAACTAAGACCATCAGAGAGCCCCGGACACCCGAATCAAAATAGTGTATGCAACCGCTAGTGGCCCAGACTACACAAATAGCCAAACACGGTAGTAAATGCAGCGGTGAGGCTGTGGATGCCTTTACCAGGACAGCAACTACTGGGTCAGTTATCAGGCGGTATGCCTCGCTGCAAGACCAATCTATTTCTGAAGACTTCAGATCCATAATTTTAGATTCCCCCTTGGATAACATCTTTGTTTGGTTCACAAGCTGCTAGCCTTTCCAGGGCTATGCAGAAACAAGACAAGACAATGAAAGATTGTTGTCAGATTCTTCTGTCTACACTTCCCAGGTATCATAGAAATTATCCAGCAAAATCTATCTCCTTTGCCAAGGGAGATTGTAGAACCTGTTATAGGCAAAAGGAAATTCCTAAGAAGAGATTCACAGACAAAACTTAGAGGGATGATGTTCCTGGAAGGCCTCAATTTGGTAGTAGGCCCCTGTGAACTATATTCCACCTACCACCTTCTCCATTCCAAGCCCCCACCATTACACTCTCAAAAAGACTTTTCTCTCTTTCTCTTCCATTTCGGCAAACGGTGACCTCAGACAAATGGGTCTAAAGCATTCTTGAGGAGGATTCTGATAAGACTTGGGAAAGCAGCCCTTCTCCCGGTGGAATATCCCCACCTTCTCCCAACCAGATCCACCTGCTGGATCCTATCATTACTAGACTTACTGGCTCAGGGAACCAATAGATGAGGTCTCTCACCTTTTTAGGAAAGGGATTTTACTCTAGGATCTTTAGTGTCCCAAGAGAAGTGGACCAATGGAAACGTATTCAACTCTTCCTGGCTGTGTTCCTGCTCTATAAACTAACCTCTCCCCACTCCCTATAATATAGCTAAACTCCAATGCCTTTTGCTACTAGTGACTGATACTTTCTCCACATTAATTTTTTTCATCACTTGTTGACACTGGTACAGTAGTACTGGTTAATAGATCTCTGTTTATACCTCTCTGATTTAATTTATCTGGCAGCCAACTAAATTCCTTCTATAATGTATATTTTCTGTATATATTACTGTAATCAAACCAACTAGATTCCTGCTTTTATGTATATATTACTGCAATTACTATGGTTAACACTGTTTTTACTTCTGTACCAGTTAATGTTTATATTTTTCTGTATCTATGTTCTTGTTGGAGCTTTTCTCCCCAGGCCTCCACTGAAAATGGACTCTTTTAGGTCCAGTGGACTTTCCCGGTAAAATAATTTCAGTAAAATAAATAAATAAATAAAATATTCTGGACATCTTCTGGCTAAACACTTTTTTGAGAGTTCCCTCTTTCAAATTGCTGTCCTTACACGCTCTCCTACCATTCTGCTTCCTCAGGCCTTCCTGGTTTCATTAGACTTAAAGGATGCTTATCTATGTATTTCCATTTATCCTTCCTGCAGAAAATTTATGGAGTCCTTTACTGGGCCATCACATTTTCACTTTTACTACTTTGCCCTTTGGTCTTTCTACATCTCCGAGGGTTTTCACAAAGTGTCTGGCTCCTGTGGTGGCTTTCTGATGCACTCAGGGCATACAACTCTTCCCTTATCTGCATGACTGCCTATCCCAAGCTTTGTCCAGGGACACCCTTCTTGAACACCTTTGTTACACTGTATGAATTTTGACACTCCTGTGGTTCACCATCAATTACAAACAGTCCCAGCTCCATCCCACCAAAAACTTGACTTTTCTGGGATGCAACCTGGACACCTCCACCATGTAAGCTTTTATTCCTCAGAGAAAGTCACCTCCCTAGCCACTGAGTTCTTATTGCTTTCCAAGAGGCTCATTGAGACAAGCCCTTAAGGCTCTGCGGATCATGGCTGCCACAATCCCTATGCTTCATCTCGCCGGACTATACATGAGGAAAATACAGTGGTATCTGAAATAATTGTGGTCCCATCGCTGTCACCCTTTTGAGGCCCGCATCCCGCTTCTTCCTTGCATCAAGAATTAACACCTTTCATGGAACAATCTGGTTGCTCTCAAGCCAAGTCAGTCCCTCACAACCGCATCCTGTTTACAGATGCTTCAGACAGGGCATGGGGGACTTGGACAGTAGACCACAGGGTGCAAGGAGAGTGGCCTGCCCATGTATTGAAAGAACATGTCAACCTAAAGGAAATTAGGTTACTTCTGCAAGCCCTACTGACCTTTTCACATCTTTGGAAGCCAGGCAATCTGATGGTCTACACAGACAACACCACAGTGATGCGGTACATAAACAAGTAGGGATGCACAAGATCCTAACCCCTATGCAGCCTGATACAGGATGTCTGGCGCCTTGCCTGTCACCTGAATCTTATTAGCAGATTGTGTAAGCTGGGACACGAAGAACCCTCACAAATGGCCTCTGAACATAGAGGTCTTCAAATCCATCATTGTGAGGTGGGGAACACCCCAGATAGTCCTTTTTGCTTCCCCAGACCATCCTGTATTCCCTCTTTTCTGCACAAGGAGCCCATTATCTCTAGCCTGGGAAGGCATATTCTTTCTCCTTCCAGTGGATGTGAATGTTCTTCTATGCTTACTGTCCTCTACCTCAGCTTCCACTGCTCCTGCTCAAGGCCCAGAAGGAATCTCCAACACTTTTGCTACTGGCTTTCGCTCCTGTTTCACCTATTAAAGGGAAATTACTGGTGAATTCCTTTATAACCAAATCTAATCTCTCAACAGAAAGGGCAGCTCCTCCATCCCAATTTGATCTTGCTCATTCTCACTCTCTGGGTGATTTGTATTTTAATCCCTACAAGACATGCCTTCTCTGAAGAGTTTTTTTTTTGGTTCTTCTAAGAAATCATGAAACCCAACACCAGAAATTCTTACACAGCCAAGTGGAAGAGATTCTCTGTCTGGTGCCTTAAGCACAAACTGCAACTCCTTCTGTCAGACATCCCAACTGTACTTCATTACGTGTTTGACTTGCTACATTCTGGGTTGGCCTACTTTTCCATTAATGCTCATTTATCTGCCGTTAATGCTCGTCTATGTTTGGAGCTTCTACTTATTTTCAGGACAGAGGTTAAGCTTTTTCTGTGAGGGGATTTGCACCTTAAACCTCCAAGAAAGCCTGTTGCCCCTACCATGGGATCTTAATTTTGTTTTCGGAAAAACTCACTTTATCCTCTTTAAAACAGCTGCGTCTGGAATTCTCCAATTCTGAACTTGGAAAACCGTGCTCCTTCTGGCCCTAACTTCAGCCTGCAAAGTCTCTGAACTCCATGCTCTCATGGCTATTCCTCCTGTTTCTCATTGTGCACAAAGATTGGGTAAGCCTTGCAGCTAATTCTTCTTTCATGCCAAAAGTGGTTAGTGAGCTAACCATGAGTTAGACCTTCAATCTGACAACCTTCTTAGTCAGTAAAGGAATCTTACACTTGTTGGACATTCACAGGCAATTGAGGTTTTACCAGGACAAAACTAAGGATATAAGGAAAACAGATCGGCTGTTTGTTTCCAAACTGTTGCATCATGGATCTCCAAGGCTATTTCCTTCTGCTACTCGCAACATGGAAAGACCCTAACCTTTTGTCTGAAAGCAAATTCCACTTGAGCAGTGGCTTCATCTGGTGCCCTCTACAAAGGGGTGGATACTAGGTCCCTTTTAGAAGCTGCTACCTAGTCATCTGTCCACAACTTTTCTAAACACCATATATTAGACATGCCTCCTCTTGGTCCAGGGTAGTTTTTGACAGAACAGTTCTGTCTGGCCTCCTGTACTCCAGTTTAAGTCTGCATCCCTTCTCTCTCTCTACAGCTCTGAGAATTGCCCATTTGTTCCGAATACTGCAACAATGATTTCAGTCAAGACGTATTGCAGTTAAGAACTTACCATAACAGTACATGTCCTTCTGATCACTGTTGCAGTATTCCTTCCTTCCCACCTTATCCCACCTTCTCTTCCTTTCTGTCACTATTGGCGCAAAATACTGTGACTTACAGTGACACACACACACTGACACACACAGACACTCTCATGGGATAGTACATCTCCCCTGGGGGGGGGGGGTACTTGACTATCCAAACGCAGCCCCTCCTAGCTCACCAGTCTTCTTCCTCCTCAGTTTTCTTCAGGCTGCTGGCTTGGAGATAAGTCTGAGGATTTCACGCATGCATTTGATTATATACCCTTACTCAGATGAGTTGAGATCATCATGTGGACGTACACCCTTGGAAGGTAAAGCTTTGGTACCCTAGCCAGACATCAGTGATCTACAACCAACCTAAGAATACTGCAACGGTGATCAGTAGGACATGCACTGCTATGGTAAGATTCAAAGAAAATTCCCAAAGGTCTTACTGGTGATTCCATTTTGGTCAAGTCAGCACGGATTTTTTTCTTTTCCACCTAGCCAAGGGCCACCATCAAAAACTCCCTTCCACAGCGGACTTGTTCACACAACAGAAGGCCTCACTAGTTCATCCTAACCTGACATTGTGGATTACAGGATTGTGATCCACTTTAGACACCAGTTTTCCGAGGACTTGCTTATGGTTCTCCAGGAGATAAGAAAACTTTGCTATCAGAAAATCTTGCATAGGAAAATAGATTATATGGTGTCAGACTAAAAAACGGGACCGAATGCAGGCTAATTTCCCACTGGTCCTTTCTTATTTGTGTGAACTGTTACAGCCTGGCATGGCGTACTCACCTATTAAGGCACACATTTCAGCCATATTTGTGTGCCAGCCTTTGGATTCTCTGCTGCTGGCCAGACTAGAGATAAAGCCATTCTTAAAATAAGTATTCCACCTAAAACAACTTTGGAAAGCTATCCCACCTGCTTGGGATCTCACATTTTTGTACCAGAAAAAAGTCTGTTCCTCCTTTCAAACCAGAAACTATTGCATCTCCCAAATTCTGTACTTGAAAAGATATTCTTCACCTTTGCTAGTCAAGTCTCTGAACTACTGGTCCATATGGCAATCCCTCCCTTCTGTATTTTTCATAAGGGCGGAGTGTCTTTAAGGGTAAATTCTTCCTTCATGCATTGAAGTAGTAAATGCACTCTCTCTCAATCAGGCAATTAATCTTCCCTAATCCACAAAATAAGGAAGAAAGAATTCTACATTCTCTTGATGTGCATAGACGACTCAGATTCTACCTGGATAAGACTAAGGGTATCCACAAGTCTGACTAATTGTCTCTAAGATTTCAAGTTAGGAAACCCAGTTTAAAAACATAATATTGCTTATTGGGTATGTTTAGCTAGACTCAACATGACAGATCATTACCCTGTTCAGCAAGTGTTCATTCCACTAGAGCAGTGTCTTATTCTGGGGCCTTTTTCAATGGATTTGACTGTAGGGAAATTTTAGAAGTAGCTGCTTTGTCTTCTTTGCATTATTTCAACAAACACTAGAGTGGATGCCTTTTCTGAATCTAGGGCTGCCTTTGCCAAGCCAGCCCTCTTTGGATTACTAGATAATTCTACTTTCTCTTCCAACCATGCTTCAGACCTCCTAAACATTGCAAATTGTCCAAAAATTTGGACTATGGCAATAGTGATCTAAGGAATGACATAGTACAGTTGAGAAGAGCTTACCATAACAGCAGATGTCCTACTAATCACTGTAGGCAATATTTCTTCCAACTCTTCTCGGAGTCTTTTTTTTTGTTTCCTCATGGACCAAGGGGGGGTGGGTCATTGTCTTTCTACATGTTCCATCTTAACTGACCAGTTTATTTTGTCTGTTATGCCTTTTCAGGTTTACTAACTTAGTGATAGTTTGAAGATTTGTGCTCAGACATTTACTTATGTGTACCCTTTTGCCCATGAGCTTTGGTTATACGTCTGATATGTGGTTCTGTGGAAGATTTTGGCTTTGGTACCCCAGCTGGATCTCCAGGTTTTTTGGAGAGAGAACCCAACAGTTTAAAATACTGCAGAAGTGATCAGTAAGACATCTACGTTTATGGTAAACGTTTACACAACTGTACTGTGTTCACTGCTTGCACCTTATTATCCATGTCCATGGTCAAGAGCTTCCAGTGTCTCAATTTTTATGTTCTCTTTTGTTTAGTCTCTTCCGACATTCATATGTGGGCATATAGTTTAACTCTGTAGCCTTTTATAGTCGCTTGTTTTATATTTTGAAAACTTGAACGGTCTTAAAATGTTCTGCAACACTGAAATGTCCTTTTCTGGACTTAAATACAAAGTTATATCATCTGCAAATAAGACTAATTTTTCTTGATTACCTTAACAGTTATATCCTTGAATTCTTGAGTCCATTATTATCTCTACTGATGGTTCTAAGGATAAAGCGAATAAAGGAGAAATCTGACACTACTGCCTGGTTCCTCTGTGCAAACACAGCTTGTCAGAGAGGAACCCACCCACCTTAATTCTTGCTTCTGACCCTTCATATGTCCTCTTAAGTCACCTCACAGTTCTGTCAAGGAGCACAAATTCTGTCATTGCCAAACTCATAAAATCTCAGCTGACTTTGTCAGATGTCTTCTCTGCATCAGAGCCCACCAGCAGTAGTGTTTTCTTCATATACTCTGCTTCCCTCTGGATCATTGTTTTTCTGTTAATGTTGAGAGGTTTGCCGCCCTCCACAAAATCATATTAATCCTTTTCTGTCTGTTTTGTCAACACCTTGGCCATTGTCCTTGATAGTATAGACATAAACACTTTATAATCATGGTTCAGAATTGAAATTGGTCTATGTGAAGCTGGATCTAAAGGTTTTTTACCCTCTGTATTTACCACAGCTTTCTTCCAAGATGCTGGCACTGTTCTTCCTTTTAAATTATTGTTTAATAAAACCTTCCTGCTATTTATCACTTTCTTTCCTCTTAACTTCCAGACTTTCACAGGAATACTACCTGTTCCTGGAGGCATCTTTGCTGAGTGTACATTACCATTTTTATTTCATTCCCTCCTATCTTAGCGCTTAAATCTTGAACCTCATCTTCCTCTAACCTTGCTACAGTTAAGTCTTACATAAATATTTCCATTTGTGCTTTTTCTTGGATTTCCTATTCCTCTGCTTTGTCCAGACTGTCATAGAATTTTCAAAATATGCCTAATACCTCTATAGTGTCTTTGGTCAAAGTTTTCTGGTCACAGACTCCCCAATTTGAAAACACCCTTTTCAATTTTATGTTGTCCAAGTTGCTGTGCTAGTAGTTTTTGTGCTGTGGAGTTATCAGTAGATACTTGCTTAACAGCAAATATGCATGTGCATTGTCCAATTGCTCCCTTATTTTCCCTTTGGTGTGCAGTTGAATTTCTTGTTTTGTTAAGATTGACCTTTTTTGCAGTACTTTAATAACCCATCTAACTAATTCTTATTACTTAATTTCCATATCTGTTATTTCTACCATATTTTTAAATTCTGTTTTCATTTTATCCCACTTCCTAACTACCCCTTCTAAAGAAATCTGTATCTTTCTTAATAACCCATGAATCATTTCCACTACCCATTCCTTAAATCCATCTATTTTTAACAGATAAGTTGGAAAGTGTCACTGTCTCACTTTTACCTGATTACCCCTGCATATGATCTGAAATAGTTACTGTATGAGTGTCACAGCTTTCAATTAAATACCCACACTCCTGTGAAATATGTCTGTCAGTCTAACCCAGTTATTGTACCTTGGAGATAAGTAAGTTCTGTCTGTCTGAGTTTCTGTTAACTGTTTCACATCTTCCATTCCAGACATTTTATATATTTCCACAGAAATCTATTTTATTTTATTTTATTATATATTTTTTTCTGGGTTAGCCACACACATCATCAGTATTACAGCTCAGGATCCAGTCTCACCAGTGAATAATATTCCCTGCTGAAAGCTAATTACCTTTCTCATAATTCTCGTAAACTCCTTAATAGTAGTTTTAGGTGAAATATAAACGCATGCCAGTGTAATCATCCTTCCCTGGTAATACAGCTTTATAATACACCATCACTGTTGCAGCCCTTCTCACAGTCAGTGTTACCACCTCCCTTTTTCCTTTGTCCCTGATACTCCAACAGATAGCCATTTTGAAATCCATTATTTGCCAAATTCACTTGTTCATTTCTACCCCATGTGTCTCCTGTAACATTGCTATTAACATCCTGCATTTCTTAATATAATACAGTATGCCCTGCTTTATGTCCATGCATACAATTGCATTTACATTCCTTGATTATAATTGATGAGATTATTCTGATAAAAAGCTATCCCTTTTATATTGTACATGACCTTTTTTGGAATATGTTTTGAACTTGCAATTTACATTCGCACATTAATGTTTGGTAATTTGATCTTGTATGCAGTTGCAGCTTCTCATCTCTGTTTGAACCCATGTCGCATTTCCCCAGACCTTTTGTTTAATAAAAACATTTAAGAAACAAAAAATATGACCGTGTTCATTTTTAACCCCCAAACCCATTTGTAACTGAAAGTAAACATGCAAAAGTTTACAGTAAACTCTCAGTTAACCGGAACTCAAACAACCAACAAAAAAAAAAAAAATCGAAGAAATAGAGTACAGCATGAACAATTCGCTTTTCGTATGTTGTACTTTGTTTTACCCCTGCAGAAACATACCTTACATTTTTAAAAGGGAAGATGGGAATAAATTCCCTCTCTCCCCAACCTGAGTACAAGTCAAGCCAAACAAGTCAAATCGCTAAAATTGCAACACTTGCTCCACACTCACTCGGTTTGCATCAAATTGCACATTCTCTTTCTGATCTCTCATACACACAGTCTCTTCAGCTTTCATACATGCATTCACTCACTCTTTCCGATCTCTCACACACACGGTCTCTTCAGCTTTCATACATCTCTTCAATCTCTCACAGTCTCTTCTGCTTTCATGTGTGCATTCACTCACTCTTTCTCTCTCTAATCTCAAACACACAGTCTCAGTCTCTTCTGCTTTCATACATGCATTCACTCACTCTTTCTCTCTGCGATTTGTCACACACACTCTTCAGCTTTCGTACATCTCTCCAATTTCTCACACAGTCGCTTCTGCTTTCATACTTGCATTCACTCACTCTCTCTCTAAGGTCAATTAATTAAATTCCAGTGCACTCAGCATGCCATTGAAAACCATTCTGCGTGCTACGCTTTCTAGTGGAAATATAAGTTTAAAATATTATTATTCCAGCCAGGCTTTTAATTACTGTATTTCAATATTAAAATCAAGTCAGTACAATGTTTATGGTGTAGTATAGGGTACAGTATTAGTCAGGCCTATTTTTAATAGCAACTCTCAAGCAACCAGAAACTACAGATGTTAAGTTGTCAATCTCGCCTTCATTCTTGCTGGATGGGTTCGGAGCCGATCCTTGGCTCCGACTCGGCACTTGCTAAGCTCGAGAGCTAATTTTACCAGCTCGAGGCAACCCTATATGCCATGATGCAAGGCGGAGATTACCCAGATCTCGTTTGCCGCTTCGCTAACGAGGTGCCTTCTTTTACCAGCTCTTGGGAAGTGAACTTTTCAGAGACTTTTCGTCTACCCCCATTTAATTTTATATATATATATATATATATATATATATATATATATATATATATATATATATATATAGATATATATATATATAATATATTTTTTAATTATCTACTCACCTTAGCTCT
The DNA here is from genome assembly GCF_019279795.1 of Protopterus annectens. Lineage (NCBI taxonomy): Eukaryota > Metazoa > Chordata > Ceratodontiformes > Protopteridae > Protopterus > Protopterus annectens. The sequence continues at coordinate 444,139,531 of NC_056727.1, forward strand.
ATTCCCGTCAGTGTTCCCTTCTTTTTGACTAAATATTCCCTTGTCCCTAGTCAGGCCTTAGGCCTTCCCTTCCCTAAATTTTTCCTGTCAGGGATTGTTTGTGTGTGACTGTGTGTTTTCCCTGGTTAATGTAATTTAATTTAATTAATTTAAATTAATTTATTTGACTGAGTGTTTTTTGTGTGTGATTGTGTTACTGTTGTTCATCGACACAGTTATGTCGAAGGACACCAAGGTCTCAGGCTTCATGAAGTGTGACTCGTGCTGTCAGAAGACGTCTCTGACAGACAGTCACACTTCTTGTGTTAATTGCCTGGGACCTTCGCACCTGCAGGACTCTTCTGCTATCTGTCATGCTTTCAGCCCAAGAGTCCTTCAGGAACGAAAAAATAAACTCATATTAAGGGGCTTATTAAAGCCCGAGAGCTCCCCGACTAAGTCGGTGCCGGGGAAGCCCTCGAAGCCTGTTAAGCCTTCGGCTCAAGCTTCCAAGCCGTCGGCTTCAGGTCCTTCATCACCAGGCTCGAGATCGGCTCCGGCCGGAGCCGATCTTTCCATGCCAGTCTCAGTATCGGCTCCATCCGGCGCCGATACTACAAGATCCAGACAGTGTGTCGGCTCCGGCTGGAGCCGACGTATCTTTGGCTCCGATGGCTCCATTGATCTCAAAAAAGAGATCTCGATCCCCTTCAGTGGAATCCATACATCCGGCTCTGAGATCACCTTTGCTCTCGGAGCGGAGCCAATCTTCTTGGTCATCCAGGCTATCTGATCACGACCTTGAGAGAGTGGTGAGTAGACTATTGAAGTCTCAGGCATTGGCCCAAATACTCCATAGCCCATCTCAACAGACGGTAGCTATATCACATCCACCGAGCATTCCTCCTCCGACTCTCTTACAGAGTTCGGAGCCGGAGCTCCTCGGAACCGGTACTGTTGTGACTTCGGAGCCGATACCACCCCTTTCGGCTCAGTCATCTTCGGCTCCGATTTCCTCCTTGAGACCTTCATTGGAGGGATCCGGGCGTCTAGTCTCTCTCGTCGGCTCTGAGGGGGCGAGTGGCATCGGACCCTTGTCTGACCCCGTTCTCCCTCTCGGAGCTTCGGCGTTGGTGAGCTCGGCCCCGACATCTGCCTCGGAGCCTTCCCTCTCGGTGAAGCCTGGGGTTCCTATCTCTTCGGAGAGGGAGCTTTCTGGTCTCTCTGACGGGGGAGCCTTCGAGGTGATGAGTGTACTAGCCCCTGGGCTTAGTCAACGGACAGTTCCATCAGCTCCTCCCACTACAGTGCCTGCTGACGTCTCTTCTCATTCTCTTGCTCCCGGACCCAGAGATCCAACGCCTCAGGTTTCCCAATTGGGAATATCTTCCTCTTCCTCTTCCGAGGCTTCTCCTGATCCGTCAGGAGATCCCCCGCATAAGAGGACGTGTAAGAGGAAACATTTAGACTCCCCTGAGTCTACTACATCAGATACTGACTTGGATGAGTCGGAGGGATCCCCAAGGTCCTCCTCTGAGGATGTCTCATTTTCAGACATCCTTGAAATCCTGAAACAGAGGGGGAACTGGCCTTCCCTTAATCCCTCCAAGGACGAGTCAGTATACCTGGAGGCGTTTGGATCTCGACCCTCCACCTCCTGGGTGTCTCCGCCTTTCGACCCTCTCATGGAGGTAGTGGCTTGGAAGGCGTGGATGGCTCCAGATTCGGTGGAACCTATCCCTAGGAGACCTTCAAAATTTATTACTGCCCCACAAGATAGACAATACTTGACAAAGGGTGTCCCAGTTGATGCCATGGTGGTGGCTGCTGCCACCAAGAAGGAATTAGCTGATCCTTCAGTACCTGTCCATCCTCCTAATAAAGATTCTAGGACTATGGACAGGTACGGTAAGTGGATTTTTTCTTCAGCGACTTTTGCTATGAGATCGCTGAACTACTTATGCCACTTCACCCACCTTCAAAGAGACGTTCTTAAAGAGTTGGGAGAAGTTTTACAGGATCCATCAGCTGCTGGGTCTCAGGATAAGATTAGCTCACAGCTAGGAATCCTTAACTCCATTGCTAACTCCTCCATGCGGCTCATTTCTTATGCAGCCGATGGAGCGAGTAGGGCCGCAGGCACAGGAGTGGCTTTAAGGCATCAGTCCTGGATGCGGCTTTGTAATTTTGCTGACCCCTTCAAGGCGTCTTTCACAAACTCCCCCTTTGATGGCTCGACCTTGTTCGGTCCTCAAGTGAAAGACACTTTGACTAGATGCGAACAAGATGGCAAGACTCTTTCTGCCGTAGGAGCCCGTTTCTCCACGCCTTCTAGACCTTACCCCAAAGGACAGAAGGGAGGGAAAATGTGGATGTTCATCGTGTTTCACTGTTGCAGTCATAACTGTAGGGTGCTCCTGCCGGCAGGCAGCCCGAGGTCGGCCAGAATCCCAAAGTCTGGGTCCGGCGTCGGCTGTACAAGCCAGTACCCTGACGTCAGCACGCTCTGGTACATAGCCCTCAGCCGACGCCATCATCTCCAGTCTTTCTTGCCGTGCAGTGGAAAGCAGCTCGCAAGTCGTTGGTTGGCGATTTTCGAACAGCGTTTTTGGTTGTTGTCTGTCCGAAGTTCTTACTTCTCTTCTCAAAGCTAAGTACCCCATTGGGGAATCTTTTTCTTGTTCCTCCGATGTCAGAAAAAGTTAATAATTGTATTACGTGTGGAAAACAAATACCTCATAAAGATTTCCACTCTTACTGTCTACCTTGCTTAGGCCCTGACCACGACGTTTCTTGTTGTCGGTTCTGTGCCAGGTTTAATTCTCGTACTATCAAACGCAGGTACGACTGGGCTCTGAATTACTTTGGCAGACGCTTCAATTGTAGAATGTCGTCGGATACTACCGGAATTCAAAAGAAGCGCAAAGACAAGGACAGGCCTCCGAGGTCCAAACAGGACTCGTTGCAGCTGGAGCCGGCATCCGGTTCGGCTGTCGTCAGTGAGGTGCTTTTGCAGCCCCTGTCGTCCGCCACTTCTGAACCGATGGCCGATACGGACTCCCATGGGGAGCCATCAAGGCCTTCTATTTTATCTGCTGCAGGACCTTCGGACGTCGCTCCCTCGGATGGGTCCGGAACCGCTGTGCAGGTACTGGCTTCTGAGGGGGTTTTCAGGCCTACTCACATCACTATTTCAAAGGCAAAGACAAAGACTCCTGTTAAGTCTAAAGCTCCTGCTCAAGCTACTTCTGAATCTACTCCCAGGACACAGAAGCAATTGTTAAGGATGGCTGAAGATTTGCTTACAATGATTAGGGGTTCTCACCCCCCCCCTGAGAAAAGGCCTCGACAGGATGTTCCTATGGATTCCTCTGACCAGGCTTCTATATCTTCTGTCTCTTCCTCTGATCAGGAATATTCTTTTCCTCCTTATGAGGATTCGGATGCTGAGGACTCCTTGCCCTCTGCCTCTCCGCCTGAAGATTTTTCTTTTGGGGAAACCTTACATGAGATGAGGGAACATTTTCATTGGGAAGGTCAGGATTATTCTGCTTCCAAGAAGAGGCTTAGATAATTCCTTCTTCTTCTGCAACATAGGCCTTTGGCTATCCCTCCTGTTCTTGACATTGTGGATGATGCTTTTTCTGAGGCGAATTTGAATCCTGATTCCATGCCTCCTGCTCCCTCTAAGCCTGATAGGTTTTATAGGGTCCCTGAGTCTCATTTGTTCTTATTTAAGAATCCTTCTGCAGATCCTGAAACTGTATCTCAGGGTTCTAAGGCTGCTAAAGTTGCTACTTCTAAGAATCCTATTCCCTCTGAGAAGGATTCTCGTGCCTTAGACAGGTGGGGCAAAAAGGTATATACTTCTGCTACCCTTTCTGTTAGGGCTTTAAATTGCCAGTTTCATATGTTCAAGTATCAGCAATTTCTTTTGTCTGTTTTAAAGCAAAAGCTTGCTTCCCTTCCTGCATGTGCAGAAGATAAGGAACTACAGGATGTATTGCATGCAACTGAACAACTGAACAAACATAGCTTGCATTGTGGTTTTGATGCTTTGGATGCTTCTTGCAGGGCCGCAGCCTCTGGTACTGTTATCAGGAGACATGCTTGGCTTCGTGAGCAAAGTTTACCTGAACAGGTTAAGGCTAAATTATTAGATGCCCCTGTTCAGCATGATGTTCTTTTTGGATCTAAGGCTGAGGAGGTTATTAATGGAAGAAAAGGCAAAATCTATGCAAACTGTGAAAGATTTCTTGCAAGTTCAGCCTCCTAGATTTTCCAGGAATTGGCCCTCCAAAAATTGGTCCTTTCCCACGTCCGACAGGCCTCAAAGGGGAAGATATAGATGCTCCAGAGGTCGTGGCCAAGCTCAGGCCTCCTACAGATCGAGGCAATGGACTGCTTCTTCACCTAGAAGGGGAGAAGACAGATCCCAATCTCAAAGAAAGCAAACTCAATGACTCTCTCGGTTGGGCTACAGGACCTCTTTACCTGGATGCCCTCTCGAGGAAAACTTTCTCTTTTTTACAGAAATTGGACTCATATTACCCAGGACAAATGGGTATTGGACGTGATTTTAAAAGGCTACAAATTCCACTTTCATACCTTGCCAAGGGCTTTCGGTTGGCCAGATCTGCCAAAACATCAATGGTCAGAGGCCTTAAATCAAGTGGATGCTCTTCTGGCCATGAGAGCCATAGAGCCTGTGCCACTCTCAGAGATGGGTAAAGGTTTTTATTCAAGACTGTTTCTGGTTCCAAGAAAACAAAGCTCATTGAGACCTATTCTGGACCTTTCTGTGTTAAACACCTTTTTGGAAATTCCAAAATTCAAGATGCTTACTCTGCAGCAGCTGATTCCATTGCTCTCTCAGGATGCCTGGATGGTGACATTGGACCTAAAGGAAGCTTATTTACACATTGCCATCAGGCAGGAACACAGGAAATTCCTCAGGTTCAAGGCAGGTTCAAGACACTTTCAATTCTCTGTACTGCCCTTTGGTTTATCTACTGCGCCCAGAGTCTTTACCAAGTGCCTGGCACCAGTAGTGGCTTATTGCAGACTCCAGGGGATTCAGATTTACCCCTATTTGGACGACTGCCTTATTCAGGCAGACAGCAAGGATCTTTTACTTCAACATCTGGATTTTGTTCAACGTCTTCTCCTCCTACTGGGATTTTCAGTGAACACAAAAAAGTCACATTTGATCCCTTCTCAACAAATGGTATTTCTGGGAGCCCTCTTAAATACAACCTTACAAAGGGCCTTCCTCACTACAGAAAAACAAATACAGCTGGCTTCAATTTTCAAGACTTTGGAAACACTACCTCAGCTCACTGCAAGGAAATTCCTGCAGGCACTGGGCTACATGGCTTCCTGCATTCTGTTAATTCCAAATGCAAGGCTTCATATGAGAAAGCTTCAAGGGTATCTGAAAAGTGTATGGTCGCAACACAATCTGGACACTCTGATTCCTCTGATCCCCTGCCTCCAGAAGGAGTTCCTTTGGTGGTCCAGGGTGTGTGCTTTAAACGAAGGAAAGCCTTTCCGTCTTCCTCAACCTTCTCAAATCATAACCACGGACGCCTCGGATTATGCTTGGGGAGCACATTTTCTAGGCAATTGCCAGCAGGTAACCTGGACAAAGGATCATCTTCACTGGCACATCAATCTGAAGGAAATGTTGGCAGTTCAAAATGCTCTTCTAGCCTTCAAGAACCTTTTGCATCCAGGGCCTCTTTTGATTTACACAGACAACACCACAGTCATGTGGTACATAAACAAGCAGGGGGGTTCTCATTCGTACCCCCTTTGCAGACTAGCTATGGCTTTATGGGACACAGCTCTAAATCTGAATCTACATCTCCAGGCCCAATTCATACCAGGAGAACAGAATCTCTTAGCAGACAGCCTGAGCAGGAACATTTTAGATCCTCATGAATGGATGCTAGACACCAGCTTATTCAACAGGATTACTGCAGTTTGGGGATGCCCCCAGATAGATCTGTTTGCATCCCATCTCAACCATCAGCTGCCTCACTTTTGCACCAGGTCATTCCACAAAACAGCTTGGAAGGTGGATGCCCTATCCTTCAGCTGGAGAAACCTTTCGGGATATGCCTTCCCTCCTCTTCCTCGGGTATTACTAAAGATAAAACAGGACAAGCCCAAGTTCCTCATCTTGATTGCTCCAAATTGGCCTCGACAGTTTTGGTATCCAACTTTAAAGCACCTGTTCTTGGAGTCTCCTTGGATTCTCCCTCTGAACCCTTCTCTTCTGTCCCAGCATCAGGGTCAATTGCTACATCCCAATCTCAAGACCCTTTGCCTGGCAGCTTGGCTCTTCAAAGGAATTTGATTTCTTCTAGTCTTCCCAAACAAGTTTTGGATGTTCTTTTGGAAGCTAGACGGCCTAGCACTAGGAAATCCTATGCCTCTAAATGGAAGAGATTTTGCATTTGGATGCAGGACCGAGGCTTGGACCCTCTGGTACCTGATCTCTCTTCTATTTTGCTTTACCTTTCGGATCTTTTGTCTAATGGACTTTCCTTTTCTTCCATTAAGATTCATGCTTCTGCTGTTTCTGCTCATTTCAATACTGATCCCCCTGTTTTTTCTCATCCTTTGGTGAGACAATTCTTGAGAGGGGCTAAGAATTTAAGGCCTCCCAGGACCCCTCCTATTCCTGCTTGGGATCTTAATTATGTTTTAGAAAAACTTACTTTGCCTCCTTTTGAGCCTGTTGCATCTTCAGATATTAAGTTTTTATCTTGGAAGACAGTTCTTTTGTTAGCTTTGACTTCTGCCAGAAGGGTCTCAGAGTTGCAAGCTCTCATGGCTGTGGAACCATACCTTATTTTCCACCAGGACAGAGTATCCTTGAGGACCAATCCTACTTTCATGCCTAAGGTGATTTCGAAAGTGGCTTTAAATCAAACAATTCACCTTCCTACCTTCTTTCCTAATCCTCAGAATAAAGGGGAAAGGATTTTGCATTCCTTGGACGTGTACAGACAGTTACGATTTTATTTGGACAAGACTAAAGAGTTCAGAAAATCTAACCAATTGATGTTATGTGATCCTATCTCGCCTACATTCTGACTGATGGGTTCGGAGCCGATCCCTCGGCTCCGACTCGGCACGCTTATGCCAAAGAGCGAAGTCTCTAATTGGCTGAGCTTACTATATCCCAGGATGCACCACTACCAGTCTCCCAGATCTCGTTTGCCGCTAACCTGCGAAGACGTGGTCTCGAGCTGGCTGGGCTGAGTAGTTATTTAACTAACTTTTCTGTCAGTTTTTTTTGTTTTGCCTCAAAAGCTGTTTTAACGGCTATTCTTTTCATTGTGTGATTGGTTGAATTGTTGAAGACCTTTGTTGTGTGATTGGGTTGAGTTTGGTAGGCCCCCTTCATCTAGGGCCTTCCCGGTCGGTCAACCCTCCTATAACTTACCTATAGAGCAAAAGGCTTTAAATATCTTTGTAGCTCTGTTTGTTCTTTCAAGGTTTTGAAAATTACCTGTCATTGGCGCTTTTAGCCATAACTGTTAACCATATACTTAAAGGGTTTAATCAGTAAGTCAGTAAATTGTGTTTTCCTGTCAGATTACTGAAATTCTCTTCATAATGTCTCAGAACCCTAGGCCTTGGGCTTTAAAAATGAAATGTAGTTTCAAAATGTCCATCACGGACGATCACTGCGCTCTGTGTGTATTGCTTAGGTGCAAAACATTTACAGGAATCATGTAGCGTATGTCACGCTTTTTCCTCAAGGGTCCGCCAGGAGAGGAAAAATAAATTAATTCTTAAGGGTTAATTAAACCTTCTTTTGAAGAAGCCTTGGCATCCTCTCCTTCTCCGGCCAAGAAGAAAAGGTTCCGACCAGTCCATCGGATCATAGGCAGGCCTCTCAGGACTTGGGCCGAGGTCGAACGGTCTGCCTCGATGCCACCAGTATCGACTCCTCTGGCCGGGCCGATGGCTGGGGCATCGAGGCGGGTCACCGCTCCACTGGTCGAGCCGACAAGGGTCGCCAGACACTTCCTCCTGGCCGGGTCCACCTCGGCACCGATGGAATCTGGTGTGTGTATTCCTCGGCGCCGATACTCATCGAGTCACCGGTCCCCTAGCCCTTTGGGGCCGTTGGAGAGGCCGTCTCGAACCCGTTCTGTTTCCTCTCGGTCTTGAGGATGTCAGATTCTGATATAGACAGGGTGCTCCAAAGACTGTTCCAGTCCCCAGTCTTCCAAAATTTGTTTGGTTCCGACCCAGTTGGCTTGCCGATGACCTTGGCCACCCATTGCCATTCCTCCTCCGACTGCTTCGGCTCCGTGAGCAGGTGCTGTTGGAGCCGGTGGAGATCTTAGGGTCGGCTCCGACCTTTACTCCAACCGGGCCTTGGTCCGAGTTTGGACTTCTTCAGCTGGACCTGGGGTGATGTTTTGGGACCTATGCTTTCGGTTCGAGTCTCCCCTCGGTGCGGACTTCCGGCTATCACGGCTCGGGACCGGACACTCCCAGGATTCTGGGGTCCGGCTTTCAGAGCCATGAGTGCCTTGGCCAAGTCCTCTTGACCATCTCTCCGGCTTTACCGCACCTTCCTGGTGGAGACTGGGTCTTTGGCAGTTCCCTGTCCGTAGTCAGCGGAGCCCGGGGCCTGAGGTTACCCCAGTGGGGTTCTCCTCCTGAGGGTTCTTGAGTTGTCTTGAGGAACCCCCAAGGAAGAGATCGGGAGGAAGCACGTGGACTCCCCGAGTCTATTACATCAGACACTGATCTTGATGATGCAGAGGGGTCCCCCTCGGATGATGTCTCATTTGCAGACATCTTAGAGATCCTTAAACAGAGGTGGCTGGATATCCAAACCCCTCTGCTGATGAGTCAGTGCTCCTCAAGGCCTTTGGGGCTCAGCCCTCCGCCTCCTGGGTGTCTCCGCCCTTGACGAGCTTCTGGATTTAGTTTGTTCCAGATACCGTGGAACCAGTCCCTTCTCGCCCAAATAAATTTTTGTCTGCTCCCCGAAGGAGTTCCTCACTAAAGGCGTGGCTGTAGATGCCATGGTGGTGGCATCTGCTACACAACAGGACGTGGCAGAGGCTTCAATGTCCGTCCATCCTCCTAATAAGGAGTCTAGGAGTATGGACAGGTACGGGAAGCGGACCCTGACTTCAGCGGCCTTTACTTTAAGGTCTCTGAATTATTTGGCACATTTTTCCAGGCTTCAGAGGGATCTGGTCAAGGAGTTGTCAGATTCCCTCTCGGTAACTCTACCTGAGCAGCTAGCCCAGTCGGTTAGCTCTCAGTTGGCTATCCTTACGTCAATTTCTAACTCGTCCATGAGGCTCATTTCCTATGCGGCCGAAGGGGTAGAGCGGCAGGCACAGGCGTGGCTCTCGTACAAGCCTGGCTCCGCTTGTCAGTTCGGAGGCCTTCAAGTCTTCCTTCCCTTTGATGGGTCCTCATTGTTTGGACCCAAGGTGAAAGACACCCTTACCGCTGTGAGCAAGGGAAAAACTTTATCTGCCGAGGTGCCCGTTATTCCACTCCCTTTCGGCCTTACCCAAGGCTAAAGGAGGGAAAATGTGGTTCATAAATCTCGCAAGTTTTTCTCCCAACAGCAGGAAGATTCCCTTCAGAGGCAGAGGGCGGGAAATTTTTTCAGGAGACGCGTCCCAGAGGCGTGAGGGCCCAATTCTGGAGACCATGAGTCCTTTCGTGGCTCTTCAGCCTCCCACACGTCATGAGGGATTGCCCGGCTGTGCTGCTCGAGCCAGTCGGGTGTCGCTGCCAAGCACCTAAAAGCCTGGGAGTCAATCACTCAGGACAGATGGGTGCTTCGATCATTGCCGGAGGTTACACCATCCCATTCACATACAAAGAATCCCGGACCCACCACCCAGTCAAAGGGAATTGGCAGCCGCAGAAGCTTTAAAGCTGCTAGAAAAGGAGTCATCCAACGGTCCCCACAGACCAGATCGGATCAGGAAATTACTCCAGGTTCTTTAGTGCCAAAAGACAGGGGACCTGAGACCAATATTGGATCTCAGCAGACTGAACCAATCCGTCACTTAAATCAAAATTCGAATGGTCACGTTACAATCCATTCTCCCATTGTTGGAGAAGGATGTTTGGATGTGCTCCATAGACCTCAAGGGCGCCTATTATCATATACCGATACATCAGGCGTCCAGAAGGTATCTGCTTCAGCCTGGGAGACAAGTCATTACCAATTTTGCGCTCTGCCCTTTGGTCTCACCACAGCCCCAGGGTGTTCACCAAGTGTTTGGCAGTAGTGGCTCACCTGAGAAGTCTTGGATTCCAAGTGTTTCCCTATCTGGACGACTGGCTCCTGGCTGCCACCACCAGGCATCTACTAATGGACAACCTCAAAGCCACCATCTCCTGGGTATTACCTGGGGATTACATTCAATTGGTCAAAGTCTGTCTTGCTGCCCCTCACGCATAAGGTTCATAGGAGCAGAGATAGACTCAAGATTGATCTTTCTTCCTGCCAGGATCCAAACTTTACAGGGCCAAGTTCAAGCTCTGATCTCGAGATCCAAAGCCCCAGCCAGGATGGTTCTACAAGTTTTAGGCTCAATGTCTGCCACGGTTCTTTTAGTTCCTCTGGCGAGATTGCACATGAGAATTCTTCAGTGGCTATTGTCAACTCAATGGTCCTTTCAGGGTCTTCCTCTCAACCATCACATCATGATCACGGAAATATGCAAAACGGACCTTCGCTGGTGGCTTCAGACATCCAATTTGGATCAAGGAAAACCCTTTGTTCTTCCCTCTCCAGTGGTTACCCTGACGACAGATGCCTCCCAGATAGGGTGGGGGGGGCATTGTCTGGGCAGGCTAGTTCAGGGCTCCTGGCTTCTCTCCTCCATATCAACGTGTTGGAGATGAGGGCTGTACTTCTATCCCTACAGGCCTTACACAAGTTTCTTCCTCAGGGCATCATCGCCATCCACACAGACAACATGTCGGTGGTCTGGTATCTGAACAAACAAGGAGGGACCAGATCGCCCCTTTGCAGAGAGGCCATGAGAGTGTGGGAATGGGCTGTAGCTACCAACCGCTTCTTGGTAGCGACCCACATCCCGGAAGGTCAAATATATTGGACAAATTGAGCAGGACAATTCTCTCTCCTCACGAATGGTCTCTAAACCACACAGTAGCAGCTCAGGTTTTCAGGAGATGGGGACCTTGCTGCGACCTATTTGCAACTCCACTAAACACCAAGTGCCAAAGGTTCTTCTCCTTGATCCCACATCAGGAGTACCAGCTATGGATGCTCTAGCACAACCTTGGCCAACAGGGCTACTTTATGCCTTTCCTCCAATTCCACTTCTCCCAAAGTTATTCAAAAGCTTCTCAATTGGGGTCCTCAATGATACTGATTGCCCCATTCTGGCCTCGTCAGGTATGGTTTCCTTACCTGAAGAAGCATGCGGTGGACGATCCGTGGACTTTAGACCTAATTCGGACTTGCTAATCCATCAGTCGGGACATCGCATCAGTCTCTTCAATCTTTGAAATTGACAGCTTGGCTCCTCCACTTCCGACTTTAGTTAGAAGGCACACACTAGACCCGGAAGTTGTTCACATTTTATCTTGCCCACAAACCCACCACTAACAAATTGTACCTCAGTAAGTGGAAGAGGTTTGCTATCTGGGCTCAACTCAAGGGCTTAGACCCTATCTCTGCTCCTGTCCCAGAGGTTTTGAAATTCTTAACATCCCTGTTTAATCAAGGATCTTCTGTCTCAACTATTAAAGTCCAACTAGTGGCTATCTCTAAATTCCACGAATCCATGGATCCTCCTTTGATGAGCAGCAGACTATGCAAAACTTTCATTAAAGGTGAGCCTATTAAGACCCCATTTTTCATCCTGCACCTCCGTGGGATCTTGATTTGGTGCTTGGCATTAACATCTTCCCCTTTGAACCGGCTGCTACATGTGAGTTAAAATATCTGTCTTGGAAAACTGCCTTCTTAGTAGCAATTACTTCTGCAAGAAGAGTTTCAGAGCTTCAAGCCCTGTCTATTAAGCCGTTGATTTTCCACAAGGATAGAGTATCACTTAGGCCTAATCCATCCTTTGTCCCAAAGGTCTGTTCTAGTTTCTGTCTCCAACAATCTCTAGAGCTACCAGTTTTCTTCCCAAAATTCTCCAATGAAGCAGAATACACGCTCCATAAATTGGATGTTCACAGGCAATTTCGCTTCTATTTAGACAGGACTCAGCAAATTCGTAAGTCAGACCAGTTGTTTGTGTCCTTCTCAGATAATAAATTGGGTCAAACCATCACAAAAGCTACTATCTCCAAATGGATCAGAGATTGCATAACTCAGGCTTATTCTTCTTCAACTACGCAACTTACAACATCTATCAAAGCTCATTCTACCAGAGCTATGGCTACTTCTATAGCTTTTCATTCCAAGCTCGCTATATCGGAAATTTGTGCTGCGGCTACTTGGTCCAGTCCGCACACTTTCATTTCCCACTACAAATTGGATGTGGCATCTAAAGGACGAGCATCATTTGGTTCCACGGTACTCAGGAGTGTTTTCCAGTGAGCCACCCAGGATTCAGGTGCTAGGGACGCTGTCCCATCAGTCAGAATGTAGGCGAGATAGGATCACATAACATCTTTTAGTTATGTACTCACCATAACTTCAGATGTTTGGGATCCATCTACATTCCTAAACCACCCTCCTTCCCCTGCCTTGGAGATCAGAAGAGATTGAATGGTTTTGAGTTTTACTGTTTATCTTGTTTCATCTGACGATGTTATATAAGCAGGGCGTGCATGTATGCGGACAAACTAGATCTGGGGGACTGGTAGTGGTGCATCCTGGGATATAGTAAGCTCAGCCAATTAGAGACTTCGCTCTTTGGCATAGCGTGCCGAGTCGAACCCGAAGCGTGCACGGATGGAGGGATCGGCTCCGAACCCATCAGTCAGAATGTAGGCGAGATGGATCCCAAACATCTGAAGTTATGGTGAGTACATAACTAAAAGTTTGTTTCTTTTGCCACCAGTTCTCTTGGAAAGGCTATTTCCAAACAAACTATTTCCAAATGAATTTCTTATGGAATAAGATTTTGTTGCACTCATCATGGGAAACAGTTTCCAGGTACTGTGAGAAGTCATTCTACTAGAGCAGCTGCTACTTCTACAGCTTTTCTCAGGGGAGTTCCTACCAAGGATATCTTGGAAGCTGCCACTTGGAGTTCTGTGCTTACTTTTTCCAAGCACTACAATCTCCCTTTGTATTCTAAGACCAGGGCAGGCTTTGCCTCTGCTGTTTTGCAGGGTCTTCTTGCTGCCCCTTCTTCTGTCTAAACCTCCTCCCTTTTTTCACTGCTTTGGGATTCCACCCTACAGTTATGACTGCAACAGTGAAACACGATGAACATAGTACAGTTGTGTACACCTACCATAAATGTAGATGTTCGAGTGTCTTCACTGTTGCAGTCGGTGATGTTCTTCATCTCACATTGCTGCAGTCCTTACACTTGGGTAGTCCGCTGTCCTCGGTCGGCCCGAATATCAAAGTATAAGGCTGATGTCGGTCAAGGCGCATTAGACTGACATCAGGACATCAGGGTACAAATGCGCATGACCGACGTCATATCCTCAGTCTTTTTTGCCGCATGGTCCGATGCAGAAGCAGCGTTGCAAGTGCCGTTCGGCGTTCTGAAATTTTTCGAATTCGGAGTTTCAGACCGAGTCAAAGTTGGCTAAGTACCCCGTTGGGGAATATTTTAGTTTTTTCTTGCCTCAGTGGTTTACCGGATGTCAGAAAAAGTGAATAACTGTATTTCTTGTGGGAAACAGATACCGCATCGAGATTATCATTCTTTGTGTATTCCTTGTTTGGGGCCTGAGCACGGCGTTGTTGGGTGTCGCTTTTGTGCTAGGTTTAATAAGCGCACTATTAAGCGAAGGTTAGATTGTGCCAGGTTAGTCTTCGAAGCGGTGCAATTATAACATGCCGTCGGATGCTCCGACACCCTCTTCTGAAGAAGCGTAAAGACAAAGCAGCTAAGCCCAGACAAGAAGAGTCGCCGTGCGGACGCGGTTCTGTGGAGGTGTCGGTGGAACTGGGGTTCCGCGGAGGTTTCTCTGGAGTCCCAGGGGAGACTTTGTTATTGCAGGATGTGGCCTCTCAGGAGGCAGGTCAGGCTGAAGGGGCTTCTCAGGTTACTGTACTCCCTCCCTTCCTAGGGTGGTTAGGCCCTCTCCTTCTGTTTCCAAGGCTTCTCCCAGAGGCAGGCCAGGTTTAGCTTCTGTTGGTGTCACTCCTAGTTCATCAGGATCTGTGCCCAAGAAGCACATGCTTAAAATGGCAGAAGATTTAATTACTTTAATTAGAGGTTCTTTGCCCCTCCTGATAAGAGGCCTAGGGTGGAACCAGAGTTGGGGAGTTTTGAGCAGGCTTCGATGTTTGAGTCTTGACTGAAGACTTGCAGGAGTATTCTCCTTATTCTGATTCTGATGTGGATGATTCTACTCCTTCTGCTTCTCCTCCAGAGGATTTTTCTTTTCAGAGACTCTTCATTCCATGAGGGAACATTTTAAGTGGGAAGGTCAGGACTTCTCTGATTCCAGGAAAAGGCTTAGGGAATTTTTGTTTTACCCCAGCATAGGCCTTTGGCTATACCTCCTGTTCTGGATGTTGTGGAAGATGTGTTTGCAGAGGCTGCTCTTAATCCTGATTCTTTGCCTCCTGCTCCTGTTAAACCGGATAGGTATTACAGGGTGCCTGAAGCTCATAAATATCTTTTTAAGAGTCCTAGGGCGGACCCAGAAACTGTTAGTCAAGGGCCTAAGGGTGTCAAGGCTTCTGTTGTAAAAAATCCGGTTCCTCCAGATAAAGAGGCCAGGGCTTTGGATAGATGGGGAAAGAAAGTCTATACTTCTTCCACCTTAGCTATGAGGGCTTTGAATTGCCAGTTTCACATGTTGAAATACCAAAACTATCTACTTTCTCAATTGAAGTCTAAGGTAGATGCTCTGGCGGAAGGTATTGAGTGTAAGGAATTACAGGATTTGGTGCATGTTTCTGAACAGGTGGGTAAGCATTCTTTGCAATGTGGTTTTGATGCTGTACAGGCCTCGTCTAGGGTGGCTGCCACTGGGTCAGTTCTTCGCAGGCACGCCTGGCTGAGGGATCAGAATTTATCTGACCATGTTAAGACAAGGATTTTAGATGCTCCTTTACAGTCTGATGTGTTGTTTGGTTCACCTGTGGAGGCAGTCTTAAAGAAAATGGAAGACAAGGTTAAGTCTATGCAGACTGTTAAAGATTTTTTGCAGGTTCAGCCTCCGAAGTTTAGTAGGAATTGGCCTACCAAGGGGTGGATGTATCCTTCTTATGATTCCCAGTCTAGGGGTAGATCTAGACATGGTAGGGGCAGAGCTCAGGGCTCTTTCAGGCCTAGAACAGGGAGTTCACCTGCACAGTCTTCGGGTGAGGGCAGGGGTCAGTCCTTTCGTAAACAGGCCCAATGACCTACCTTTTCAGCTGCCAGAGCCTTCTCGTCTGGCAGCACCTTTGGGAGGAAGGTTGGCACTTTTCAAGGAAAATTGGAGTTTAATTACCCAAGACAGATGGGTATTGGATATCATACACAAAGGTTACAGGTTTTATTTCCATACCTTGCCTCCTTTCAAGGGCATGCCAGACGTTCCTCCTCAACAAAGAATAGAGGCTCACAAACAAATTTCTCTGCTACTTCAAATAGGGGCCATACAGCCGGTCCCTCTGCCAGAAGTGGGCCTAGGATTTTATTCTCGCCTGTTCCTAGTACCAAAGAAGGGGAACACGTGGAGACCAATTTTGGATTTATCTATCCTCAACACTTATCTGGACATTCCCAAGTTCAAAATGTTGACGTTACAACAGCTTTTACCTCTGCTGGGCAAAGATCACTGGATGGTAACTCTGGATCTCAAGGAGGCTTACCTTCATGTTCCTATCAGACTAAGTTGCAGGAAGTATCTGCGTTTTCGGGCTGGAACTTCTCATTATCAGTTCTCTGCATTGCCCTTTGGCTTATCTACTGCCCAGTGTGTTTACGAAAGTTCTGGCTCCAGTGATAGCTTTCTTCAGGCTAAAAGGAATACAGATTTATCCTTATTTGGACGATTGCCTGATTCTGGCTCAAGAAAGGACGAACTTCTTCATCATCTGCAATATGTGATAGCAGTGCTAAGATGCCTGGGGTAGTCTGTGAACGAAATAAAGTCCAGTCTAGTACCCTCTCAGGACATGTGCTTTCTGGGTGTAAGACTGAATACAGCATCCCAGATGGCCTTTTTGACCCTGGACAAACAAAAGAATCTTTCCCTTTACTTCCATCAATTGTCTCATCAGTCCAGGCTGACTGCAAAGACAGTCCTTCAAGCCTTGGGGTTCATGGCATCTTGTATTCTGGTGCTTCCCAATGCCAAACTGCATATGAGGAAGCTACAATGGTATCTCAAAATGTATGGACACAGCACTGCCAGGATATGGACACTGTCATTCAGATAATACCTTGCATTCAAAAGGAATTTTTGTGGTGGGCTCAGGAATGTCACCTAAACAAGGGACTCTCTGTGACCCGGCCAGAGGCGAGTCAGATTCTAACGACAGATGCCTCAGACAAAGCTTGGGAGCTCATCTAAATGGAAAGTGGATACAAGACACGTGGCCTGCCAGACTACAACATCTACATATCAACTTGAAGGAGATGTTAGCAGTCCAATTTGCATTAATAGCTTTCAAGGATTTACTTCTTCCAGGGCAGGTGTTGATTCTAACAGACAACACAACTGTCATGTGGTACATCAACAAGCAGGGGGAACACATTCTTATCCTCTATGCAGGCAAGCAATGATTTTGTGGGAGACTGCTCACAGTTTACAGCTACATCTTCAGGCAAGGTTTCTGCCGGGAGCACAGAACTCCTTAGCAGATGCGTTGAGCAGACGAATTATGGATCCCCACGAGTGGAAATTGGATCCTCATGTATTTCAGAAATTGACAGTGTCATGGGGAACTCCAGACATAGATCTGTTCGCTTCTCCACTAAACTACCAGCTGCCAAAGTTTTGCACAAAAAGGTTTCATCCCACAGCCTGGAAAGTGGATGCTCTTTCTTTCAATTGGAGCAATCTTCATGTGTATGCCTTTCCACCTCTGCCTCTCCTCCCAAAGGTACTCCTAAAGGTCAGACAGGACAAGCCAAGGATGATTTTAGTAGCTCCAGATTGGCCTCGACAGCAATGGTACCCTTTACTGAGAAGTCTGGCAGGAGCCTCCATGGCCTTTGCCTTGATTCCACACCTGCTGTCTCAGGAGAACAGTCATTTACTCAATGTCAAACTTCATTCTCTTCACCTAACAGCCTGGCATATTCTGTTTTGAACCCTGGAGGGTCTCGACTTCCACAGCAAGTTTTGAATGTTATTTTGGAAGCCAGAAGGCCTAGTACAAGGAAAGTGTACACAGATAAATGGAAGAGATTTTTATTTTGGAGTGCAGCAAAGGAATTTGATGTTTCTGAGCCTAATTTAAGTGCGGCTCTTCAATATCTTACTGAGTTACTGGACAAAGGTTTGTCCTTCTCTTCTATTAAGGTTCATGCTGCAGCAATTTCGGCTCACTATGACTGTGACCCACCATTGTTTTCTCATCCTTTGTTCAAGCAATTTCTTAGAGGGGCAAAGAATATAAGACCCCCACGTAGAGCTCCTACTCCTGCTTGGGATCTCAATTTTGTGTTGGAGAAACTCACTCTACAACCTTTTGAGCCTGCAACTACTGCCGAGTTGAAATATTTATCATGGAAGACTGCTTTTTTGTTGGCCATTACCTCTGCAAGAAGGGTTTCTGAATTACAGGCCCTTATGTCAGTTGAGCCTTTCTTAATTTTCCATAAGGATAGGGTATCTTTGCATACTAATCCTTCCTTTATGCCTAAAGTGGTTTCTAGTGTGGCTTTAAACCAAACTATTCATTTGCCTACTTTTTATGCAAATCCCCAAAATAAAGGGGAAAAGATTTTGCACACTTTAGATGTACACAGGCAGTTGCGATATTATTTGAGCAGAACTAAAGGGTTCAGGCAGTCTCAGCAGTTATTTGTTTCTTTTGCTTTGAGTTCTCAGGGCAAGCCTGTGTCAAAACAAACTATTTCTAAGTGGATTGGGTTTTGCATTGCTTTCTGTTATTCCCATCATGGTAAGGAGATTCCAGCTGGGATTAGGCCTCATTCCACTAGGGCTACTGCCACTTGACAGCTTTTTAAGGGGTGGCAACTAAGGATATTTTGGAGGCAGCTACTTGGAGTTCAGTGCATACTTTCTCTAAGCATTATCACCTTCCACTTTACTCTAAATCTAGGGCTGGTTTTGCCACTGCTATTTTACAGGGCATTTTGGCAGCTCCTGCTGCTTTATAGTTTTGCCATCCTCCCTTACCTCTGCTTTGGGATTCTACCCAAGTGTAAGGACTGCAGCAATGTGAGATGAAGAACATAGTACAGTTTTGTACCTACCATAAATGTAGATGTTCAAGATCCACATTGCTGCAGTCCAATTACCCTCCCTCCTTCCCCTCTGTAGTTAGAGGCGGTTGTGTGGGTTGGGTTGTAAATATTGTATTTATTGTATATATTGTACATATTATTAGTGCAAGGGTGGTTGGTTGGTTGTTTGCTGTCTTTTGGTTTTGACCTTTCTTTTGGGGTCTTCTGACATCTGGGGCAAGAAAAGACTGAGGATATGACGTCGGTCATGCGCGTTTGTACCCTGACGTCCTGATGTCAGTCTAATGCGCCTTGACCGACGTCAGCCTTATACTTTGATATTCGGGCCGACCGAGGACAGCGGACTACCCAAGTGCAAGGACTGCAGCAATGTGGATCTTCGAACATCTACATTTATGGTAGGTACAAAACTGTACTTTTCCCTCCCTCCTATCCCCTCTTTTTCTCTCTTTTGTGGTGTATTTGTGTTTCCTTGTTGGATTCATTTATGATTTATTGGGGACTTCTGACATCTAGGGCAAGAAAGGCTGGAGAAGATGGCGTCGGCTGAGGGCTATGTACCAGAGCGTGCTGACATCAGGGTACTGGCTTGTACAGCCGACGCCGGACCCAGACTTTGGGATTCTGGCCGACCTCGGGCTGCCTGCCGGCAGGAGCACCCTACAGTTATGACTGCAACAGTGAAGACACTCGAACATCTATATTTATGGTAGGTGTACACAACTGTACTTTCCGCAAATCTCAAGGAGTCACGCCTGACGCACGAAGTCAGTTTACCCCCAGAGGCAGAGGGGGTAACAATAATAGACGCCGCCCTAGGGGCAGAGGTGGTCCGCAGAATCAGGGTAGCAGAGAGCCTATTTCTGACCAACCCTTCCAGCATCCCTAAGATGTTGCCCGATTGTCCGCCTTTGGAGGCAGTCGGGGGAAAACTATCGCTGTACCCAATAGCCTGGCTTTCCCTTTCTCAAGACAAATGTGTACAGTCAATTTTATCCGAGGGTTACAAAATTCCCTTTATTCAAACCCCAATTTAACAAAAGGGAACCCTTCCAGACGTTCCACCCGGTCTAAGGGAATTAGCAGTACTAGAAATATCAAAACTGTTAGTAAAAAAAGCCATCCAGCCAGTCCCAGCGGAACAAATAGGATCCGGAATCTACTCAAGGTTCTTTTTAGTTCCAAAAAAGACAGGAGACTGGAGACCAATATTAGATCTCAGCAAACTCAACAAGTTTGTAAAGAAATCAAGATTCCGGATGGTCACGCTTCAGTCCATTCTGCCCTTTCTGGGCAAGGACAATTGGATGTGCTTGATAGATCTTCAGGATGCGTACTACCACATAAAAATTCACAGACGCTCCAGAAGATTTCTCCGTTTCCAGCTGGGGACCAGTCACTTCCAATTCAGAGCCCTGCCCTTTGGACTCACTACAGCCCCCAGAGTGTTCACCAAATGCATGGCAGTGGTTGCGGCTCACCTGAGACGTCAAGGATTCCAGGTGTTTCCATATCTAGACGACTGGCCCCTCACTGCCACCACCAGGCATCAGCTTCTCCAAGCCAGAAATTACACCATTCACACTTGCAGAGGGCTAGGAATTTCTATAAATTTCGAAAAATCTGCCTTGTCGCCTTGTCAATATATTACTTTTATAGGCGCAAGATTGGACACCGTACAACTTTCAGCAAGGTTGACAGACCAAAGGATCTTGGACATTCAAAGACACGTCCAAGTGATTCTATTCAGCAAAAAAATTCAGGCCAGATTTGCTCTGAAAGTACTGGGTCTTATGGCGGCTGCCATAACACTTCTTCCCCTCCGCTTTTACATGTGGCTTCTACAATGGATGCTATTCACCCAATGGTCCTTTCAACAACTTCCCATGCGTCACGAGATCATAGTAACTCCAACTTGCAAAAGACATCTGACTTGGTGGATATCGTCCCCTCAAATCCATCAAGGCAGACCATTTATTCCTCTTGCCCCGGTTGCCATGGTTACATTGGACGCCTCCCTGATTGGGTGGGGGGGGCATTATCAGGGCAGAATGGTCCATGGCACTTGGCAACCTTTCGAGTACCATCTGCACATAAATGTTCTGGAGATGAGACCAGTGCTTTTAATGTTGCAAGCCCTCAACGACTCTCTTCCCCTGGGAACTATTGCAGTCCAAACGGACAATATGTCCGTGCTGTGGTATATAAACAAACAGGGCGGAACCAAGTCCTATCCACTGTGTCGAGAGGCTCTCAGACTTTGGCAATGGGCAATCTCCTCTCACCGGTTTCTGATAGCAACGCACATCCCCGGAAAATCCAACATCATAGCGGACAGATTGAGCAGAGCTATTCTCATGCCTCGAGTGGTCTCTCAAACAGTCAGTGACGGAAGAGATTTTTCAGAAGTGGGGTCTTCCTTGCTGCGACCTTTTCGCTACACCTCAAAACAGCAAATGCCCAGACTTCTTCTCTCTCTTCCCCCTTCCAGGCCATCCCCCCAGAGACGCTCTAACCCAAGATTGGCCCAGGGGACTTCTTTATGCCTTTCCACCTTTTCCGCTGATACCTCAGCTAATTCAGAAAGCAACCGCTTTGAGAGCCAAGTTGATTCTCATTGCCCCTTATTGGCCTCGTTTCCGTTCCTACATCATTACCTCTTGGTACAGCCATGGCATCTGGACCCGGTTCCAGATCTTCTGACCCATCAGTCGGGTCAACTGCACCAATCCATACGCTCTCTCAACCTCGCTGCTTGGTTGCTCCACTTTCATCCTTAGCCAGGCTTCCTATGATTTCTAATCCTGTACGGGATATCATAGTAGCTTCCCTAAAATCTTCTACCAGAAAGATTTACACTAGTAAATGGCGACGTTTCTCTTTCTGGGCAAAAGCTAGGAACATAGACCCCTATACTGCTCCAATTCATTCGGTATTGGACTTCCTAGCTGACATTTTTCATTCAGGATCCTCTTCTTCCACAGTGAAAGTTCAACTGGCAGCCATTTCAAATTTTCATATAGGCTTTTTGGACCACAACATTATGTCACATAAACTTTGCAAGGCATTCCTTCGAGGTATCTTTTTATTGAAACCTCCGATTAGAGACCCCCCACCACAGTGGGATCTAAATTTAATTTTAACATCCTTGATTCTTCACCCGTTCGAACCTGCAGCTGCCTGTTCTTTGAAATTGCTTTCTTGGAAGACACTTTTTCTAGTTGCCATTACATCTGCCAGAAGAGTATCTGAGCTTCATGCTCTCTGTGTTCGCCCTCCCTGTCTAATATTCGACAAAGACAGGGTATCCCTAAGAACTAATCCATCTTTCTTACCAAAGGTGGCATCACAAACTAACCTAAATCAATCCATTGATCTTCCAGTATTTTTTCCTAACTATTCTGATAGAGCTGAACAAAAGTTACATTATCTCGATGTTCACCGCCAGCTCAGATATCTGGATAAGACAAAATTTTTTAGGAAATCTGATCAACTATTTCTATCCTATGCAGAGAACAGGAAAGGCCTTCCAGTTTCTAAGGTAACTTTATCTAGGTGGCTGTCTTCTGTGATCACTTACATTTATCAGCTCAGAGGCAAAGAGTTGATTTCTAACCCAAAAGCCCATTCTATCAGAGCTCTAGCTACATCTACAGCTTTTCAAGCTAGACTTCCAATAGACACTATTTGTGCAGCAGCCACATGGGCCTCTCCTCATACCTTTGTTTCACATTACAAATTAGATTTGGTCTCCAGAGACAGAGCAAATTTTGGTTCCACCGTTCTCAAGAGTCTGTTCCATTGAGCCACCCAGGATAGAGGTGCTAGGGACGCGGTCCCATCCAGCAAGAATGAAGGCGAGCTTGACAACTTAACATTTAGAAGTTATGTACCTACCATAACGTTCCATGTTAGTTGTCTTCTCACCTTCTTTCTTGCGTCCCGCCCTCCATCCCCCTAGCCTGGTCAGACCGGGAAGATTATACATCTTCTATTAAGAGGTTATTACTTTTTTCTAGCTGTTCAACTCCTAGTGTCACTAGATTATGTTGATCCTTTCTAGAGGGTTATGATGTTATTTAGTATCCTTATTTTCTTCCTCCTCTTAAGTTGGAAGAAAATACTGCTATTTCTTTAGCTACCAAACGAGATCTGAGTAATCTCTGCCTTGCATCATGGGATATAGGGCTGCCTCGAGCTGGTAAAATTAGCTCTCGAGCTTAGCAAGTGCCGAGTCGGAGCCGAGGATTGGCTCTGAACCCATCCAGCAAGAAAGAAGGCGAGAGAAGACAACTAACCTGGAACATTATGGTAGGTACATAACTTCTAATTATCCGGCATCTACCAATCCCGATGTGTGCCGGTTAATTGAGAGTTTACTGTATACTTTTTCCAAAAGATGAAATTACCCCTCCATGTAGATACAGTTATTCCAAATAGCCGCACCTAAGGCTTTACCTGTTCTAAAGTTAGGTTTAATTGCATTGGAAGTGCACCCTCTTGCACCATCATCATCTATTCTTGTTCCATCTCTATTTCTCTCACAGATGTTGCAAAAAAACAACTTGTATGGTTCAAGTTAACTGATTTCAAGCCTTAAGGAAAGAGTGCACTGGTGACCCTTTAAGTGAATTAAACTAGATTGTGCACTGTTATGTTTTATACTAAAGTGTTAAATGCTGCCAGTAAGGCTTGCAGAAGTAGTCCATTCAGTGTGGCAGACTTATTTATTTTCACTGAACTGCTTGCCATTTCTCCTTTAAGTACTAATTCTGGCATTTCTGATATGGATGTGTCAGAATTCATTATTCATTCATTTCCTGATTAACTGCTTGCAGTTGTAGCCAGACTGTCTGCAGCTGCGGAGCATTGCTAGTAGAGAGGAAAATAGTTAATAGTTTCACAAATGCATGCAAAACCTCTTCTGACATGCTGGGAAATTATCAGTTAGATGCTTTTCATTTTCCAGTTTGCACAGAAAAAGAAAACTTTTCCCATTGTCTGAAACACAAACTAAGAACATTTGTCTACACCACCACCTGTATAACACCAGGTGAAACCACCATAATATAATGCACACATGATCAGTATGCTTCCACATCCTTCCCCCAGCAGCCCAGGGTCACATTATGCTGCTTATATTCAGTTTTTATCTTGTTACATTGTTAACCCAGTATACGGTATAGCCAACAAGAAGTGTTTTCTTATTTTAACATTACTAGCATAATCAGCAGTCGTTGATATGACTTTCACACATTTTTAAAATACCTCTGTATAGTGTACAGAACTACTTTATACTGTATCATGCAGTTTACTTCAAGAAATTTATTATTCACATATTTCCAAGAAAAATGAACATTTTTTACTTGGTTACATCTTCACCTGCTTCATTATCCTACCAAACATCTTCAACCCCTTCTTTTCCTTCTGAACATTAATGACAAAGGAGTCTTCCACCAATTTAACACAGTTCAGCAGTCCAGTTGCTTTAATTGCTCTGTCACAAAATTATTGAAGTTTATTCCTTCCAGTTTCTTTTGTGTAGCAGCAAACTTTTAGTTATGTACTCACCATAACTTCAGATGTTTGGGATCCATCTCGCCTACATTCTGACTGATGGGTTCGGAGCCGATCCCTCGGCTCCGACTCGGCACGCTTATGCCAAAGAAGTCTCTTACTGGCTGAGCTTACCATATCCCAGGATGCACCACTACCAGTCCCCCAGATCTAGTTTGTCGCATACATGCACACATGCACACCCTGCTTATATAACATAGTCAGATGAAACAAGATAAACAGTAGAACTCAAAACCGTTCAATCTCTTCTGATCTCCAAGGCAGGGGGAAGGAGGGTGGGTATTAGGAATGTAGGCGAGATGGATCCCAAACATCTGAAGTTATGGTGAGTACATAACTAAAAGATGTTATGTGATCCTATCTCGCCTACATTCTGACTGATGGGACAGCGTCCCTAGCACCTGAATCCTGGGTGGCTCACTGGAAAACACTCCTGAGTACCGTGGAACCAAATGAAGCTCGTCCTTTAGATGCCACATCCAATTTGTAGTGGGAAATGAAAGTGTGGATTGGACCAAGTAGCCAGCACAGATTTCTGATATAGCGAGCTTGGAATGAAAAGCTATAGAAGTAGCCATAGCTCTGGTAGAATGAGCCTTGATAGATGTTGTAAGTTGCTTATTCAAGAAGAATAAGCCTGAGTTATGCAATCTCTGATCCATTTTGAGATAGTAGCTTTTGTGATGGTTTGGCCCAGTTTATTATCTGAGAAGGACACAAACAACTGGTCTGACTTACGAAGTTGCTGAGTCCTGTCTAAATAGAAGCGTAATTGCCTGTGAACATCCAATCTATGAAGAGTGTATTCTGCTTCATTGGAGAATTTTGGGAAGAAAACTGGTAGCTCTAGAGATTGTTGGAGGCAGAAACTAGAACAGACCTTTGGGACAAAGGATGGATTAGGCCTAAGTGATACTCTATCCTTGTGGAAAATCAAGCACGCTGGCTTAATAGACAGGGCTTGAAGCTCTGAAACTCTTCTTGCAGAAGTAATTGCAACTAAGAAGGCAGTTTTCCAAGACAGATATTTTAACTCGCATGTAGCAGCCGGTTCGAGAGGGGAAGATGTTAATGCGCGAAGCACCAAATCAAGATCCCACGGAGGTGCAGGATGAAAAACTGGGGGTCTTAATAGGCTCGCACCTTTAATGAAAGTTTTGCATAGTCTACAGCTCATCAAAGGAGGATCCATGGATTCGTGGAATTTAGAGATAGCTGCTAGTTGGACTTTAATAGTTGAGACAGAAGATCCTGATTAAACAGGGATGTTAAGAATTTCAAGACCTCTGGGACAGGAGCAGTGATAGGGTCTAAGCCCTTGAGTTGAGCCCAGATAGCAAACCTCTTCCACTTACTAAGGTACAATTTGTTAGTGGTGGGTTTGTGGGCAAGATAAAATGTGAACAACTTCGGTTCTAGTTTGTGCCTTCTGACTAAAGTCGGAAGTGGAGGAGCCAAGCTGTCAAATTCAGAGATTGAAGGGTGTGATGCCGATGACGCGACTGGTCGACTAACAATGCGGGAATTAGGTCTAAAGTCCACGGATCGTCCACTGCATGCTTCTTCAGGTAGGGAAACCATACCTGACGAGGCCAGTATGGGGCAATCAGTATCATTGAAGACCCCAGTTGAGAAGCTTTTGAATAACTCTGGGAAGAAGCGGAATTGGAGTAAAGGCATAAAGTAGCCCTGTTGGCCAAGGTTGTGCTAAAGCATCCATGGCTGGTACTCCTGATGTGGGATCAAGGAGAAGAACCTTTGGCACTTGGTGTTCAGTGGAGTTGCAAACAGGTCGCAGCACGGCGTCCCCCATCTCCTGAAAACCTGAGCTGCTACTGTGTGGTTTAGAGACCACTCGTGCGGAGAGAGAATTGTCCTGCTCAATTTGTCTGCCAATATATTTGACTTTCCCGGGATGTGGGTCGCTACCAAGAAGCGGTTGGTAGCTACAGCCCATTCCCACACTCTCATGGCCTCTCTGCAAAGGGGGTATGATCTGGTCCCTCCTTGTTTGTTCAGGTACCAAACCACCGACATGTTGTCTGTGTGGATGGCGATGATGCCCTGAGGAAGAAACTTGTGTAAGGCTTGTAGGGATAGAAGTACAGCCCTCATCTCCAACACATTGATGTGGAGAAGAGCTTCTGCCGGAAGCCAGGAGCCCTGAACTTGCCTGCCCAGACAATGCCCCCACCCTATCTGGGAGGCATCTGTCGTCAGGGTAACCACTGGAGAGGGAGAACAAAGGGTTTTCCTTGATCCAAATTGGATGTCTGAAGCCACCAGCGAAGGTCCCTTTGCATATTTCCGTAATCATGATGTGATGATTGAGGGAAGATCCTGAAAGGACCATTGAGTTGACAAGAGCCACTGAAGAATCCTCATGTGTAATCTTGCCAGAGGAACTAAAAGAACCGTGGCAGACATTGAGCCTAAAACTTGAAGAACCATCCTGGCTGGGGCTTTGGATCTCGAGATCAGAGCTTGAACTTGGCCCTGTAAAGTTTGGATCCTTTCGGCAGGAAGAAAGAGGCGCATCAATCTTGAGTCTATCTCTGCTCCTATAAACTTTATGCGTTGAGAGGGCAGCAAGACAGACTTTGACCAATTGAATGTAATCCCCAGGGAAATACCCAGGGAGATGGTGGCTTTGAGGTTGTCCGTTAGTAGATGCCTGGTGGTGGCAGTCAGGAGCCAGTCGTCGAGATAGGGAAACACTTGGAATCCAAGACTTCTCAGGTGAGCCGTCACTACTGCCAAGCACTTGGTGAACACCCTGGGGGCTGTGGTGAGACCAGAGGGCAGAGCGCAAAATTGGTAATGACTGACTCCCAGGCTGAAGCGCAGGTACCTCCTGGACGCCTGATGTATCGGTATGTGATAATAGGCGTCCTTGAGGTCTATGGAGCACATCCAAACATCCTTCTCCAACAATGGGAGAATGGATTGTAACGTGACCATTCGGAATTTGTATTTCGTGACGGATTGGTTCAGTCTGCTGAGATCTAATATTGGTCTCCGGTCCCCTGTCTTTTTTGGCACTAAAAAGAACCTGGAGTAATTTCCTGATCCGATCTGGTCTGTGGGGACCGGTTGGATGACTCCGTTTTCTAGCAGCTTTAAAGCTTCTGCGGCTGCCATTTCCCTTTGACTGGGTGGTGGGTCCGGGATTCTTTTGGACGGTGGGGGCGAGTATGTGAATGGGATGGTGTAACCTCCGGCAATGATCCGAAGCACCCATCTGTCCTGAGTGATTGACTCCCAGGCTTTTAGGTGCTTGGCAAAATGACACCCGACTGGCTCGAGCAGCACAGCCGGGCAATCCCTCATGACGTGTGGGAGGCTGAAGAGCCACGAAAGGACTCGCGGTCTCCAGAATTGCGGGGCCCTCTGCCGCCTCTGGGACGGCGTCTCCCTGAAAAATTTCCCGTCCTCTGCCTCTGGAAGGGAATCTTCCCGCTGTTGAGAGAAAAACTTTCGAGATTTGCGGAACCACATTTTCCCCCTCCTTTAGCCTTGGGGTAAGGCCGAAGGAGTGGAATAACGGCCCCTCGGCAGATAAAGTTTTTCCCTCTTGCTCACAGCGGGTAAGGGTGTCTTTAACCTTGGGACCAAACAAGGAGGACCCATCAAAGGGAGCGTCGGCGAAGGAAGACTTGAAGGCCTCCGCAAACTGACACAAGCGGAGCCAGGCTTGTCTCCGTAGAGCCACGCCTGTGCCTGCCGCTCTACCGCCCTTCGGCCGCATAGGAAATGAGCCGCATGGACGAGTTAGAAATTGACGTAAGGATAGCCAACTGAGAGCTAACCGACTGGGCTAGCTGCTCAGGTAGGTTACCGAGAGGAATCTGACAACTCCTTGATCAGATCCCTCTGAAGCCTGGTAAAATGTGCCAAATAATTCAGAGACCTTAACGTAAAGGCCGCTGAAGTCAGGGTGCGCTTCCGTACCTGTCCATACTCCTAGACTCCTTATTAGGAGGATGGACGGACGTTGAAGCCTCTGCCACGTCCTGTTGTGTAGCAGATGCCACCACCATGGCATCTACAGCCACGCCTTTAGTAAGGAACTCCTTCGGGGAGCAGACAAAAATTTATTTGGGCGAAGGGACTGGTTCCACGGTATCTGGATGTTCCCACGCCTTCGACAAACTAAATCCAGAAGCTCGTCGAAGGGCGGAGACACCCAGGAGGCGGAGGGCTGAGCCCCAAAGGCCTTGAGGAGCACTGACTCGTCAGCAGAGGGGGGTTTGGAGCATAGGTCCCGAAACATCACCCCCGGGTCCAGCCGAAGACGTCCGCGTACCAAACTCGGACCCGAAGGCCCGGGTTGGAGTAAGGGTCGGAGCCGACCCTGAGATCTCCATCGGCTCCAACAGCACCTGCTCCGACGGAGCCGAAGCAGTCGGAGGAGGAATGGCAATGGGGTGGGCCAAGGTCATCGGCTCCGAAGCCAACTGGGTCGGAACCGAAACAAATTTTGGAAGACTGGGGACTGGAACAGTCTTTGGAGCACCCTGTCTATATCAGAATCTGACATCCTCGAGACCGAGAGGAAACAGAACGGGTCCGAGCGGCCTCTCCAACGGCCCCAAAGGGCTAGGGGACCGGCTCGGCGACTCGATGAGTATCGGCGCCGAGGAATACACACACCAGATTCCATCGGTGCGAGGTGGACTTGGCCGAGGAGGAAGTGTCTGAGCGGCGACCTTGTCGGCTCCGAGCTGTGGAGCCGGCGAGGTGACCCGCCTCGATGCCCAGCCATCGGCTCCGGCCAGAGGAGTCGACACTGGTGGCATCGAGGCAGACCGTTCGACCTCGGCCCAAGTCCTTGGAGCCAAGGAGAGGCCTGCCTTTGTTTCTTGGCGATCGGATCCGACGGACTGGTCGGAGCCGCCTTTTCTTTGGCGGAGAAGGAGAGGATGCCAAAGCTTCTTGAAGAAGGTTTAATTAATCCCTTAAGAATTAATTTATTTTTCCTCTCCTGGAGGACCCTTGAGGAAAAAGCGTGACATACACTACATGATTCCTGTAAATGTTTTGCCCCTAAGCAATACACACAGAGCGAGTGATCGTCTGTGATGGACATTTTGAAGCTACATTTTACACATTTCTTAAAGCCCGAAGGCCTAGGATTCTGAGACATTATAAAAAATTTCTAACTGGAAGAAACACTGGTGACACACCTAGAATAGGCTTACAGTTATCACTCGCAATACTCTGTAGTCAAAACACAGCACAAACTCTGTAAATTGGTATAATTTCTCTGCTAGTTCTTCTTTAAGAAGAGAAATATAAAGATCCAAACAGAACCGAAGTCACCTACAAATAAAAAGACCGGGAAAGGCCTTTCCAGACAAGAGGTACTCTAGTCACACTCACAACACAAGAATTCACCAAGTGAATTTTGTCAAACACACTCTAAACACAAGAATAGCTGTTAAAACAGCTTTTTGTTGAGAATGAAGAAAATCCTGACAGAAAAAACTAGTGAAATAATCACTACTTAACTCAGCCAGCTCGAGACCACGTCTTCACTTGTTAGCGGCAAACGAGATCTGGGGGACTGGTAGTGGTGCATCCTGGGATATGGTAAGCTCAGCCAGTAAGAGACTTCGCTCTTTGGCATAAGCGTGCCGAGTCGGAGCCGAGGGATCGGCTCCGAACCCATCAGTCAGAATGTAGGCGAGATAGGATCACATAACATTTTCAGGTTTTCTGTGTGTTCTTTCTTCTGACTCCACTCATTTTCATCCAGTGATTCTGCGGTTTTTATCAGCTCGTCTGAATAGCTATTTAAAGTTTCCTCTGTCTTTTCCAGCTTTTTGTAATTTGACATTAAAGTAAATGATATGCTGAAGGAATACATAAACATCTCTGAATGCATTTGATTTTTTTTCTCTCTAAAGTACTAGAACCCATTTCTTGCACAAAAGCTGAAACCTGAACTGCTTTTTTGCTGAAGAGTGCAAGACTGTTCAACACCAGTTTTTTTCTCCTTTTCTAGTGAATTTTCTCTTACTTTCTCCAGATTTCTTCTTTGGTGATATCCAGGCAGTGTAATGACTAGCCAGTAACTGAATTAGTGAACAATGATGAGGCAATGAATAGACTAGGGAGTAGATAATTGTGCGATATTGTTTTATGTGTATGTTATGTTAGGACACTTGGGGCCTGATTCCAAAAGACCTGCTTTCAGTGTAAATGACAAGTCTTTTGGAATGTGGCCCCTGGTGTAAGCCTGTTTGTAGATGAGCCTTTCACCAAAGTAAGTTACTTACACTTAAAGCAAGTCTTTCTGAATCAGGACAGACTTAAACTAAGAGCAGTTAATTTCAAATCTGGCCCTTGACTTTATAAAGATGCTGGTTGATTGTGAGCTGAATGTGCAGATTAAATTCTAAATCAGTCCTTAATGTCTGTGTTTTGTAGCAACTTGATTCTACTATTATTGGTTGATTAATTTTGTAGTTCACAACAGTTTAATTGTTGGGTTGAAAGTAAAATGCCTTTAGTGTAATGTGGACTTAGGAGTTTAGATTGCTGAAGCTAGTTTTCAGTTTTACTACAGGAAAGTTGTAAGTTTGCTTTGAACTGTTTACATTAGTAATGAGCCATCTTATGCCACAAGAGTGGCCCCTCCTTTTCTCAGCATGGAATATCTTCTGTCAAAGGGGAAAATCTTATTTTGACGTATTTAAATCCCTAACCAAAACCAAATGTAGTCAGGTTTATTCTTTAATCCCCGTTCTGGGGCAATGGCCCAGTGACACTGTCTTCCAGAAATGGCCACAGGATTATTTCATGCTTCCCCCTTTCTCAGTATCCTAAGATTTCTTCACAAATCCAGGCAGAACAGATATAACCTGAGTGCCACTCCCTTCTTCTAACTGTATGCTAACTTCACTTCCATTTGTAACCAGAGATGTTGTATGTAGGGTTATAAAGATCCTTACTACTGCCCATATTCCTAATGATGAGAACATTTTACAAAAGCAAATTGACACATTTCTCCATATGGATTATCTCCAAAGCATTAGATCTTTTTTTCAGCATTTATGCCAGCTGTTTTTGATTATCTTTCTTAGTTTTTTGATACCATCTTTAGAAATTCTTGTATCAGAGTTCATCGTGCTGCCATTTCCTCATTTCTGTCTTGGACTTCACGGTTCTTTCCTTTTCTTTAGGGTTTGCATTGTGTTCATTATGGATGTTTTTTTTTTTTCAATTTTTACCCTGTACTGCTTCTGACCATCATTCCCTCTCATGGTTAATCAGCTCAAATGCCATCGTCAGGTGGGAGCTGACTGAGAGGGGTTGTCATCCAGGCAGCCAGCAGAGGTAGTCCAAACATATCTGAAGTTGTTAATCTTCTTCCTATTCATCACTGATGGGTTCGGTTCCGAGCCCTCGGAACACTGTCAGCCTTATACCAAGCTTGCGTGCACCAAAAGCTCTCGAGCTTAGCTGCTACCCACAGTGCCCTTCACTCAGTTACCTCAGATCTCGTTTGCAGCACAGCCATATAGCAACATTTCACCAAGCTCTCCAGATAAGTGATTTATCTTATATATTTACAAGTTTTTGTGGAAATTATTTCTCATTAGTTGCTTGTTCTTTGATATCTTTCTATACTCAACTCTACCCACAGGTGTCCCTTTCGTACCATTGTTGGTATTTTGGACTGTCTACCCTTGTGGTATCTTATTACCATTGTTGGTATTTTGGACTGTCTACCCTTGTGGTATCTTATTACCATTGTTGGTATTTTGGACTGTCTACCCTTGTGGTATCTTATTACCATTGTTGGTATTTTGGACTGTCTACCCTTGTGGTATCTTATTACCATTGTTGGTATTTTGGACTGTCTACCCTTGTGGTATCTTATTACCATTGTTGGTATTTTGGACTTTCTACCCTTGTGGTATCTTATTACCATTGTTGGTATTTTGGACTGTCTACCCTTGTGGTATCTTATTACCATTGTTGGTATTTTGGACTTTCTACCCTTGTGGTATCTTATTACCATTGTTGGTATTTTGGACGGTCTACCCTTGTGGTATCTTATTACCATTGTTGGTATTTTGGACTTTCTACCCTTGTGGTATCTTATTACCATTGTTGGTATTTTGGACTGCCTACCCTTGTGGTATCTTATTACCATTGTTGGTATTTTGGACTGTCTACCCTTGTGGTATCTTATTACCATTGTTGGTATTTCCTCTCTATTTACTATATTCACTTTCCTCACTCTTTTCCTTTTTGTGTGAGTTTGCGCACTATTATGTCTGAGAAGAAGGGAACTGCAGGGTTTAAACACTGCTCTTCTTGCAGCGCTATACTTACGAATAGCGACCTTTATGAAGAGTGTGTGTACTGTTTGGGGATTCCGCATTTGTCGGCAAAACCTCCATGTGATATTTGTGCTAGCTTCAGTCAGCGGACGCTGAATGAACGATGGAATAAACTGATTCTGAAGGGCCTGCTTTCATCGCCTTTTCGGAGGCTATTTCTGCGACTGAGGTCTCGTCCCCTCCTTCTGTGGACAAGAAACGTCCTCGCTCAGACCCCTCTTCACCGGCTGGTGACAGAGGTAAAAGCCATAAGCACAAGGCCCAAAAGTCTTCCTCCGAGCACCATAGTTCCTCCTTGGTTCCGACTACATCGATTCCGAGTTTGGCTCCACTGAAGCTTACCGAGATCGCCTCATCAGCGCCTACCCCGGCACCGACGACTACTGTGCCGTCTACTACCTTGGTTCCGATCAGTTTGTGTGTCTCTGTCTTGGCACCAATGTCACCCATCTCCGTTCCGATGTCTGTTCCGACAACAACTTCGGAGCCGTTCTCGACATCCACCCCTGTTGTGACCTCGGCTCCGAGCCCGTTCTCAGCTCCAACCATTCCGTTGTTGCCGGTTTCTAAGCTGGAATCGGTGCCGTTCTGTGATAACACCACGGACCCAATACTCGTATGTGGACCCGTTTGCCGGACAAGCCTGCAGCCTCTTTTTGGACCGGCCTGATTCCCCCTCAGGGGCATTGGTAAGATCCACCAGGAGCCTTTCAGAATTGGATGTGGTGCACCTTTTTGACCAGCTGCTGACCGCCAAGGGAAGTTTAAATTTGCCTAGACCCTGTCCCACTCTAGGATTTGGGTCTATTACTCTGGCGACCCTTACATACTCTCCTCCCTTGGATCCCTTGGTTCCAAGGCTCATATACCTGATGTTTTTGAGAGGACCCCCTTCCTCGGCAGCGATGACGGTGTCTGAGGCCCCTTTGGAGGTTGTGATGTCATGATTCAGGAAATTTAAATTTCTGATACAATGCCAATACAAATATTGAAATTCAATACCATTTTCTATACTCAGCACAGTATACCTAAATCAAAGTGTATTTGCATTGGAGTTTTTTTTGTATGCAGTAAAGTCTTTTCAGTGATAAAGAAACACTGAGACCTATGCAGATTTAAATTTTTTGATAGGTTTGAGGTAATTATTGTGTGGTGGTAGCCCACTCTCAACAGTTAAGACTGAACTTGTAAGTGCAAAGAGTAGATACCATGACAAAATGAATTGAAATACATGATCAGATAGATACTTCCCATACATTTGACAACCCCAGTAGTAGGTACTTATCCATACTCAAAATGTTATCTACAGTATGATGGTATAAGCCCAAGTTTGCAGATGCAAACAAGAACATGGAAGCAAATAAGAGCTAATAGTTACCACTGTCCAGCAGTGATGGCTTCATGAGCTTTCTGAATACTGCATAAAACTGTGCCTTCTCATAAAAGGTCCCCCTGGAGTCCTCTTGATCAAGAATCCATCGGAGCTCATCCATAAGCTGACATACACACACAGCCAGAGAGTGAGAGTGAGAGTGCAGTGTCAAACATATAAAAGTTATAGCTGGGTAAGTAAGGATTAGACAGAAAAGATCAAAAGTTTTAATATTTTTGTGGGTATTCAAAAATAATAGAGCAACAATAGTTCTGGGGACTCCTTGTTTTCTGTTACTTTGCAAAAGCATGGAATACCATCCCCGTAGATATTAGGACCGCTGAAAACAAAAATAATTTCAAAAAACTCATCCAGTCCCATTTGCATAATTCTTAGTTATGTAATTGTTCTGACCCTGGTTAGCTTCATTTAATTAGATCATATTATACCTTGATCTTCTATGAAAGCTTGCAACAACTGCTTTCTATACTCTTAATCAATGTATGTTTACTGTACTACCACTGATAAATGTAACCAAATGACTGAAGAAAATGTCCTTTCAACTGTATTGTTTATTGTAACACACTGTGCTCTTATAGTTTATCTACTTTTTGCTCCTTTCTTGGCCTTGAAACTGTAACTTTTGACTCTGTACTGTACTTTATTAACGTGCATTATATTTACTGTATTTGCTATACTAATCTTTGTGGAGATCTTCTCCCAGGGCCTCTGCTGAAAATGGGATCCATTCCCAATCAGACTTTCCCAGTAAACAAATGTAAAATAAATAACTAGTACGTTTTGCATCTTTCATTCTGCATTCATTATTGTGATTCAGCTGATATTGCTACACCAAGTCTCATTTAGAATTTGGTTACATATATGTCTACTTAAAATGAATACATTTGCTTACATGATGCAGATCCCTGGAGCATGGATATGCTGGAAGAATCTTGGTAGGCTCGTCCTGCTCCTTAGTAACATCAGAGTCAATGAAGGCACATCTTACTTGGAATTCAAGGTCCAGGAGCTGTGAAACATCCTTCTTGTTTGGTCTGGCCTTTTTTTATACAACTCTTGTAGAGTTTTACAATGTCTTGCCTGTTTCTTTAGACTATCTGTAATTGCAGTTAACATATACTGTGAAATTTAATATTTTCTTGGGAGAAGTTGCATTTATACAAAAAACGCTATTTCAGTTTGTGTTCTTACCATCCAACTGGCAGTGGCGGCTGGTGACTTCAAATCACAGGGGGGCTGCAGGAGACGCTGAATGGGCGGGGTCAAAGGGAAGGGGTGTGGTCAACCACGAAGGGGAGGAGCTATGCACAAAACCACAAAAAAACTAACTTTAATTAAATACGCTGCCCTGGGTGGCAAACCATCATTATGAAAGTCCAATCAAGACAAAAATAAGTGTAGAAGAATAAAAATATTTCAATGCATTGGCTGCATGACAGCTTACTTAATATCTAGATGGAAACAAAAGGTTGTGAGGCATGAAAAAATAAATTACTTTTTAAATACATTACTGGAATGCCAGTCAAAATCAAGTATAAGAAAACCAGAAGCACTCAACTCAAACTACTTCTCCTTGCACTGCAGTTCTAATTATAATATATTCAGCTTTATTAAAGTACCAAGCAACATGCTGAAAGTAGAAATCTATGTGATGCCCCACTTGTAAAAATGTTTCTTATCCAAAAGACCTGCTGCCTGACAACGTTTCATGGGGAAAACATGATAAAAGTAAAAATGAAAAGCAAACAAGAAACAAGCTCAAGATACATTGCTTAAAGGATTACTGTACAGGTTATGGACCACACATGATTGGCATTCTGTTTAGTTTACGGGTAAAGCCTGTAGAGATGACTGGAAGTCTCCAACAAGTGTAATGAGCTTTTTAAAATAATGGAATCCTGTCCTTTAATACCCAAGGCTTATACATTATCTAGTCAAGTATTCTCTGCATGGCAACAACAGAAAGGCTTTCAATGTTGGCAATTCTTTAACAGTATGCTTATTAAAGCTTACTTGCATCTTACGATGTCAGACAAGCTTACCTTATGGTCATTAAAGCATTGCTACTTAAACACAGAGCAACAGGCACTTTGAGTAATAAGCATAAATCAACAGTACAAAAATATGACAGAAACCAGACCATTCTGCAAAATCAAGGACAGATGAAAAGCCACTGTAGTACTTATGCAGTGTGTCCTCCCCATCCAAGGTAGATACAACTACTCCTTGCCTTGCTTGGACACATCCAGAGTCACTACATGGGGAGTGGGGTGCAACAAGCATGTCACAATTTGAAATCTCTCTGGCTGACTGTGATGGCCCTGACACATTTGTCATACCTCTCAACTTCAAGAGCAAGAAATCTGGACAAAGCCATACACAGAAGTGGGACAAAGGCACAACAAGAAGGACAATTTTAAATATTGCTCTAATAAACTTAGAAAGATAATAGAATAGGTCTTGCATTAGTATGAATTTTCTGAAGGGTATAAAATCTGAAACTCAAATGTCTGTCATTTTCTAACTTCAGTCTTTAGTGATTTGTCACTAATTTGCCAAAAAAACAATTTTATGAAAAATGGACCAAAATGTGATGCAAAAATATAAAATAGACACACAATACAGCTTCTACCTGTCAAAGAAGGGACACTTTAATATTAGTACTGCTACCTTGAGCAGCTGACAAAATAAAAGAATCTACATGCATTTCAAGTAATCTATAACTTTGATTATTACAGTTATTTCTTAATTGTAAACCCTCCATGTTTTCTTCCAAAATTGCTATTTTATGAGGGATTATTAGGGGAAGAGCAACATTTTGAGCCAAAATTGGGGACAGTTGAGAGGTTGGCTATGCCTAATTCTATAAAGCAATTTATTTGCATGTACCTCTCAACCTGTTAATGCAGTAAATCTGAACAAGGCCAAATATATTGGGGGCACATATAAACAGTACTAAAATTGCTCTTGTATAAATTGAGACAGTTGATAGAACGGCTCTTACTTTAACATGCATTTTATGAAGGTTATGAAGTCTGAAACTTATTATTTAGTGACTTCTGGCAAATCATTTAGGAATTAAAACTACAAATTTTATGAACAACAAACCAAAAATAAGAAGCAAAAATCTATTCATTCTTTGAAAATCTGGACAGTTGGGAGGTATAGTTCAGCTGGGCCTGTCTGAGTTTGCTGCCCTTCCCCCTGACAAAATAATGGTTGAACTGGAGCCTCTGCAGCCATTCCAATTAACCATTACTTGGCTATTTCACTCCATTTACCATAAACACTAATGTGCATACTGCTTTACTTCAATGATTGGACTTCATTTGAAAGTTTTATTTTGTATTTTACAGCACAAACATTAAGTAATCTGTTAAACAAAGCAATGCAGTCTCACAATGAAAACTTAGCATTAAAACTTCTCTGCCCTTGAAACTCACATTCATTGAAACCCACATTCAAAGAAAATACATTTTGCCAGTGGCAGATAAAGATTAATTTTGGGCTGTTTTGAATCATAGGCCTGCATATGAAACATACATGTGCTCTTTGATACACCTTCCTCATTGTACTAAAAATTATATTCCTTGTACAATACAGTACACTTGTTAGAGGGTGTTTTAAATTTGTTTTGAACATTTTTCCAGTAAGCAATGAAACAAAACATATGCACCCATAATGGCAAAACTGCCCAGTTGAGAACATTTATCATAAAAAGTCTACTCAGACTTCCACAGTCCACCATTATTAGTAAATATACACAATTCTACAGTCCACCATTATTAGTAAATATGCACAATTCCACAGTCCACCATTATTAGTAAATATGCACAATTCTACAGTCCACCATTATCAGTAAATATGCACAATTCTACAGTGCACCTTTATCAGTAAATATGCACAATTCTACAGTCCATATTCAGTGAATTCAGTTCTTGCCATAGCTGTCAACCTTAGCACAAAAACCTGGACGAAGCCAATAATGAGGGAATACAGTCCCAAAAATAGGGACAAATTTAAAATATTCATCTTATAAACTTAGAAAATTGCTAGAAAAAAGGTTGTGCTACTATGTATTCTGAAGAACATGAAGTTTGAAATTCAAATGCCGGTCAATTCTACTGCGGACAGAACAAAAACAATTTTCAGCAGAGACGAGGGATTAATACTGCAGACACGTCTTTGTAAAATGGCAGGGCATCAGAGCAAATCCACACAAACACAGGCAGGAGATGCAGACTCCAAACAGAAGCCACCCCAACCAAGAATCAAACCAGAAAACCTAACTTGGGAAAAAAAGCACCCCAAATCAAAAAAACACAGAAATGAAACTAAACAAAGCCCAAATCACAGAAAAAACCCAATTTTAGGGGAAAAATCAGCACCCTTTGAAAATACAAACAAATCCAACAAAACCTGGAAATGCGACCCCCAAAAAAACAACCAAAAAAAAAACTAAAACCGTAAAATCAGGGGACCAACAAATCCCAAAAACATTAGGGGAAACCGAACAAAACAAACCCAAAATTTAAAACCGGGAAAACCAAAAATTTTCAACAAAAATGCAATTAAAACTGCAAGGTTAAAATTCAGAAAACCGAAATCCAAACAAATCCGAAATTTTGACGGACCCAAAAAAAAACAAACCCGAAACCAGGGATTAAAATAAAAATCTTTTAAAATCAACCCAAAAAATTAAACAAACAAAACCGGGGTGAAATTCAAAGGCCCCCCAAAAAAGAACAAACCAAAAAAATTTTTGCGGAGGGAATTTAAAAATGCACCATCTTTTAAAAAGGAAAACAAGAAACCAAGCGAAATCAAATGCCTTCCCAAAAGCCACCCAAAAAAAACAAACCAGAAAATTTTAAAAAAGAGGCACAATTTTAAATCAGGGGACCAACAAATCCCCAAAAAAACACAGGGGAAACCGATCCAAACAAAGCCCCCAACCGAACAAACCCAAAAAATTTTTGCGGAGGAAAAACTCCACGCCCTTTTAAAAGGGAAGGGAAAAAATTCCCCAAAAAACCCAAGGAAAACAAATCCCAAAACCACAAAAAAAACAAACCCGAAAACAGGGGTTAAAGGGAAAACACTTTTTAAAATGGGAAGGGAAACAAATTCCCCCAAAAAAACCGGAAAGGGGAAAACAAACCCCAAAACCCCAACCAAGAATAAACCCGAAACCAAGGGTGAGGAACAAACTACCCCTCCCTTTTAAAAGGGAAGGGGAAAAAATTCCCAAAAAAAGGCGAAATTCAAATCCCCAAAACCCAAAAGAACAAAAAAAAACACAAGCGAGGGAAAAACTCCAAAACCCCCTTTAAAAAGGGAAGGGAAACAAATTCCCCCAAAAAAACCGGAAAGGGGAAAACAAACCCAAAACCCAACCCGAACAAAACCCAAAAAATTTGCGGAGGAAAAATCACCACTTTAAAAATCAGGGAAAAAATTCCCAAAAACCCAAATTTAAATTCAAAGCCACAAAAAACAAACCCGGGAAAAAAACTTTGGGGGAAAAAAAAAAAAATTTTTTCGCCCAAAGAAATAATGAAACATTCTTGAAAAATGGGGGCCAAACAAACCCCCAAAAAGGAGAAGAACAACCCCCAAAAAAAGGAACCCAGAGGAAAAAAACCCCAAAACCTTTATGGAGGCAACAAGCACTACACACCAAAAACAAGATTCAACAAAAAACCACCCAAAAGAAACAGAAAACCAATATGAGGAAAAATCTAAAAAATTTGGAAGGAATTAAACTTTAAACCTGAAAACGGAAATTCAAGCCTGAATTCCTAACAAACCCAAACACCATTTTCACAAACCAAAAAACCAACACACCCAAAACACACACCAACAAACCACACAAACACCAGAGGAAAGCACCAAAACAAACCCCAAAAAACCCAAAACAAACCAAAACCCCTAAGCCAGCACCAAAACACCAAAATCCATAAAACAGCAATAAAACTTCCCGAAACCAAGCAAACAAATCCATAAAAAAACATTTTAAAAAAAAAATTAAAAATTGAAATTAAAATTACGGCCCGAAGAATAATCAGACAGTCCGTAACAATTAAAGGAAAAAAACAGCCCCAAGACCCACATCCTCCTTCCCGAGAGATCCCTGAGGCACTGTCCAGTCCCTGCTGCTCCTCTTGCAGTCCGGATCGTCCCATAACCCTGGTCTGTGCACTGTAAAAGTGCACCGCCCCTTTGTGTCCCCTATGGGGACGGGCCCTGAGCATGCGCATAGACCGATAAGGGG
The DNA here is from genome assembly GCF_019279795.1 of Protopterus annectens. Classification (NCBI taxonomy): domain Eukaryota; kingdom Metazoa; phylum Chordata; order Ceratodontiformes; family Protopteridae; genus Protopterus; species Protopterus annectens. The sequence goes on from NC_056727.1 coordinate 444,179,662, forward strand.
GACTCGGTCTATGCGAACCCCAATTTAAATATTTTTTTTATTTTTTCATTTCTTTTTCTTTCTTTTTTTCTTTTTGAGGGGGCTGCAGTCCGGCAGCCCTATGCCACGAGCCGCCCCTGCCAACTGGTCAAGCTCTGGGATGCTACACTGTAGTGATCTCTCTATCACAGAGGTGGTAGAGTAATCATTCTCATCGGTGGACATCTCCTGGCTGTTTTGAAATCTAAGGTGTTGTCTTTCTTGAAGGGTCACTCCCTGCTTCTTTTTGGGGGTTGTCATATTCTGAACCCTTTTCAACAGCTTCTTCTTCACTAATTCCCAACAAGAAACCGACAAAAGTGTTAGTGTTATGAATCTCATTTAATAAAATTGAATCCAGAAATTAATAGATACAGACACATGTTGGCCTGATTTACATATAAAACACCTCCTAACACCTGTGTCAGATGTTTACACTTTAGCAGGCAAGTATACAGTGCTGCATTTGGAAATGTGAATGGCAGACTATTGACATACTCACTGAGCTCCACTGGGTGCAGATTTGTCCCGCAGCATTGGGTAGTACTCTGTAAGATGCTTTGCCATAACAATGAGTTCACAGCTGCATGGGTACTGGAAGGCATCCCCAGATACTCTCTTAATGGAAATCATGCTTGTCATTGTATTTCTGATTAATTGACGGTGAAGATATTTGGGAAGGGTGTAGTCTCCTTGTCAAAAAAGATGTTTCTTGTCTGCTCCATTTCTGTGTCTGTGTATAAGACATACACTGCAGGTGTAGAAGTTGTACAGTTGTGTTGATACCATGCTAGTCTCTTGGCTTTGGAGAATGGTGGGTGGATGGAAAGGGATGAGGGTTAGCAGAGGGGCTGAAATCATAGGTCTCAGAGGAGGTGCTTGGCCTACACAGGTCTAATTCTTTGCCCTGTATATGAGAAACATATTTAATGATAACTATAAGGCAAAGAACACTTGACTGTAAGAACAAGGAAAAAAAAAATGGTCTTTAAAATGTATAATGATCATGAATTGATTATTTGATAACAGAACATATACTGTATGGTTATATTAAATGTTGTCCTATGTGAAAATTGGTCAAAAATGTTTTTTTCCCTTTT
>NC_056727.1:444181279-444220635 GCF_019279795.1 Protopterus annectens
AAGAATGCAGGTAGATGAATAGCTTGATTTAGAGACACCCTGGAAATTACTTTTGGCATGAATGTAGGATTGGTTCTTAGAGAGACTCTGTCTTGATGAAAAATGAGGAAGGGGGGCATTGCCATAAGTGCCTGTATCTCCGAAACTCTTCTTGCAGAGGTGACTGCCAATAAGAAGGCTGTCTTCCATGACAGAAATTGCATTTCTGAAGTTGCTGCTGGCTCAAATGGAGGGAGAGTTAGTTTTTCCAACACGTAGTTGAGGTCCCATGCAGGTACTGGCCGTTTTCTGGGAGGTTTGATATTCTTTATCCCTCTTAGAAACCGTCTTAGCAGAGGATGCGAAAACACTGGAGGGTCACAGTTGTATTTTGCTGAGATTGCTGAGGCATGAATCTTTATTGAGGAGTATGAGAGTCCAGTATGAAATAGTTCTGCCAAGTATTCTAATATTTGAGGTATACTCAGTAATGCTGTGTCCTGACCCTGTTGGCATTCAGATGCTGAATCTCTTCCACTTGGCTGAATAGGTTTTCTGGTGGAAGGTCTGCATGCTTCCAGCAAGATCTCTTGAACAGATTTGGAAAGAGAGTTTGGTGTTGAAGTCATAGTAGCCTCAGGCTGTCAAATGCAAATGTTTTCAGGTCTTGATGTACAATCCTGTAATTGTGTTGAGTTAGGAGCAGGGCCATAGGGTCAGAGGCCATGGCTTGGTCCAGTTATAGTCAATAGCAATGGGTACCAGTGTTGCCTCGGCCAGTCTGGAGCTATCAAGATGCCTGTTGGTTGTTCTGCTTTGATCTTCAGTATCACCTTGGTCAGCAGAGGCAGGGGAGGGAATGCATAAATTTTTAGAGAATTCCATCTGAAGGAGAGAGCATCCGTTTTCCAAGCTAGAGGGTGGTGAGTCCTTCTGCAGAACTTTTCCAGGTGATGATTTAAGTGGGAAGCAAAAAGATCTACGTCCGGTCTTCCCCATGTCCTTGCCAGTTGAGAGAAAATGTGAGGGTGCAGCATCCATTCGTGTGGATCCATGAAATTTCTGCTCAGATTGTCCGCCAGTGCATTGTCCTTGCAAGGTACAAACTGGGATTGTAAATGTATCCTCAGGCTTAGGGATTTTTCCCAGAGAAGCATTGTTAGTCTGCAGAGGGGGTAAGAATGAGTGCCTCCCTGCTTGTTTATGTTCCACATGACAGTAGTGCTGTCTGTCCTTATTAGCAAATGTCCCTGTCTTAGTGTTTTTTCAAAAGTCTCGATGGCATGTATCACTGCCAACATCTCCTTTTGGTTTATGTGCAGATGTCTTTCCTTTGGCGTCCAAAGACCTTGAATGCATCTGCCTCCATGCCCCATCCATGGTCTGAGGCGTCTGTTATCATTTGGTCTGCTTGAGGTCTGTTGAAAGGCATGCCTTCGTTTAGTTGACTGGCTTGAGCCCACCATAGAAATTCCTTCTGCAGACATGGAATAAGTGGGATTATGTCCTCTAGGCTGTTGTTGTGTTGAGACCATAAGTTTTTTAGATACCATTGCAGCTTTCTCATATGAAGTCTTGCCAAAGGTATCAGGATGCAAGATGCCATGAAGCCCAGGGCCTGCAGGATTTTCTTTGCAGTCAGCTGGGAAAGCTTTGCTAGGCCTTTGAAGTACTCTGGTAAATGCTGCTGTTTTTCCTCTGTGAGGTAGGCCATTTGTTTTTCCGTGTCCAGTTTGGCTCCTAGGAATATAATTTGTTGGGATGGTAGTAAGTTTGACTTCTGAATGTTGACTGTGTATCCCAAGGCCTGCAGTAGATGCATGACACAGTCCAAATTCCCTTTTAAGGTTTGTTTGTTGTCTGCTTGTATGAGACAGTCGTCCAAGTAGGGGTATATTTGAATCCCCTGCAGTCTGCAGTGTGCCACTACTGATGCCAGGCATTTCGTGAACACTTTGGGCGCAGTAGATAAGCCAAACGGCAATGCTGAGAATTGATAATGCTCTGCCCCTGCAAGAAATCTGAGGTATCTTCTGCAGCTTTGTCTGATTGGGACATGCAGGTATGCCTCCTTGAGGTCCAGAGTGACCAGCCACGACCCCTTGCCCAACATGGGAAGAAGTTGCTGCAACGTCAGCATTTTGAACTCTGGCACAATGAGGAAAGTGTTTAGAGTTGACAAGTCCAGTATGGGTCTCCACTTGTTTTCTTTTCTTGGAACAAGGAACAATCTTGAATAAATCCCTGGCCTTGTTCCTGAGGAGGAACCCTTTCTATTGCTTTTATACTTAACTTGGAAACTTGAGTGAGTGCCTCTGCCCTTTGATGATGTGGCAGGTTTGGCATGCCTTGTTTTATTGGTAATGTGTGGAAGTGGAATCTGTAACCTTTGTCTATCAAATCCAGAATCCAATTGTCCTTGGTTAAGATATGCCAGTTTTGTGAGAATAAGGCTAATTTTCCGCCCAAAGGTTCTTCTCTTTGAACCTTTGTAGGCGGTATGAAAGTCAAGTCATTGTGATTGTCCTTGTGGTGCAGCTGAATTGTCTGCGCCACTTCTTTGATTTGGAGGTTGCCATTGGCGTCCCCTGTAAGATCCTCGGTATTGCCCTCTACCTCGGCCACGTCTGCTTTTTCCCCTTTGAAACTGGTCAGAGCCGGGGAAGGACCAATTCTTGGAGGGCCAGTTTCTGCTGAATCTGGGTGGCTGAACCTGAAGGAAATCCTTAACTGTCTGTACTGACTTTGCTTTTTCCTCTATGTATTTCAATACATCTTGTGCAGTAGCACCAAAAAGCTTTTGTTTTTCCAATGGTGCATCCAGTAACTTTACTTTAACATGGTCAGGCAAAGACTGATCCTTCAACCAAGCATGTCGTATTACAGCCCCAGTCATAGCTGCCCTACATGAAGCTTCCAGTGCATCATAACCACACTGCAGAAAATGGTTATTAACCTGCTGAGTGTTATGAATATGATCCTGCAGTGCCTTTTTATCAATAGACTCAGGAGAGGCTAACTTTTTCTGTAAATCATCTAGGAGAAAATCTTGGTACTGAAACATGTGAAAAAGGCAGTTAAGAGACCTCATGGCTAAAGTAGTAGAGGTATATACTTTTTTACCCCATCTCTCCAGGGACCTAGCTTCTCTGTCAGCTGGCAGTGGGTTTTTGGCAGAGGAGGAAGCCACTCCCTTGGGGCCCTGTGAAATAGTTTATAGGTCCACAGAGTGAGCCTTAAAAAGGTGCTTGCGAGTGTCAGGGACCCTGTAATATCTGTCCGGCTTGACAGGAGCAGGAGGAAGAGAATCAGGGTTGGCACTGGAGTCAGAGTAAACATCATCCAAAACATCCATAACTGGAGGGATAGCCAAGGGTCTGTGCTGGGGAAGCTTGAGGAAAGTACGAAGCCTTTTCCTGGAGTCAGAGAATTCCTGACCCTGCCATTGAAAATGTTCCCTCATGGAATGCAGGACTTCACCAAAAGAGAAATCCTCTGGTGGGGAGGCAGAGGGAATTGATTCCTCAGCATCAGAGTCCTCGTAGGCCTGGAAGGGTTCTTCTTGGGCATCAGAATGCTCAGAATCCCCAGAGGCTTCATCCGAGGAGAGGTCGTCCGTCTGCTCAGTTCTAGGCCTTTTTTCTGCAGGTGGCTGAGAACCCCTGTCCAGATGAGGCTGGGACCCCCTGATGAGGGAAATAAGATCTGCAGTCAGAGACATGATCTGCTTCTCAGATGAAGGGGCCTGGGCAGGTTTAGGATGGGCCTTGGCCTGACTGGTGGCCTTAGCACGTGCAAAGGCTTTGATGGACATGGAAACAGGAGGCCTAGCAGCCCCACGTGCAGGCGTTACCTCGTCCACAGGAATGGTGTCGGGTAGATCCAGAAAGTACAGTTTTGTACCTACCATAAATGTAGATGTCCGAACTGGATAGCATCTGCAGTCATAACAACTGGGTTGTCCTGTCGTCAGGCAGCCCTTCGGTCGTCCGGATTCCAAAGTCTGGGTCCGGCTTCGGCTGATGTCGCACTTCACCCGACGTCATCTCTGCTGGTCTTCGGGTATAAAGGCATCAGCCGGCGCCATTTTCCTCAGTGTTTCTTGCCCCAGATGCCAGTTGCCCTCTAGGAAAGCTAAATTTTGGATAAATGCCAATGTTTCCAAAATAGTAGAAGGCAAACACAAAAAATAAGCATGTATGTACATATATACAAACAAATACACCATAAGAGACTCCCCAGCTAGCTATTAGGAGGGCAAATACCCTAGGAGTACCACAGAGGGAAGGAGGGTGGGTAATCCTGACTGCAGATGCTATCCTGTTCGACATCTACATTTATGGTAGGTACAAAACTGTACTATGTCCTTCAAGGATGCATCTGCAGTCATAACAAATGGGTAGAATACCATAGCCAAACTAGGGAGGAGGAAGAAGAATTATGGTGTAGTTAGGATCCTTGCAATACAGCAGTGGCAAACCCTGCTCGGGATCTAGAGTATAGAGGTAAATTATAATGCCTGGCAAATGTATGCACGGAGGTCCAAGTAGCCTCAATAATGTCCTTGGTTGCCACTCCTCGTCAGAAAGCTGTGGTAGTGGCTGTAGCCCTTGTAGAATGAGGTCTTATGTTCTGTGGAACTGGTTTTCCATGGTAGGAGTAACAGAATCTTATGCAATTTCCTATCCATTTGGAGATTGTCTGTTTGGAAATTGCTTTCCTTCCCTTCCTGTTGCATAGGCTACTAAAAGCTGGTCAGTTTTTCTGTTACTTTTGGTTCTGTCCAGGTAGTAGCGTAACTGTCTATGTACATCCAAGGTATGCAGCAGCCTTTCCCCTGTTCTGTGGATTGGGAAAGAAGGTAGGTAGGTGGATTGCCTGGTTTAAAGACACTCTGGATACCACCTTGGGCATAAAAGTAGGATTAGTTCTCATGGACACTCTATCTTGATGGAAGATTAGGAAGGGTTGTACTGCCATTAAGGCCTGTAGTTCGAAACCCTCCTTGCTGAAGTAATTGCCAGTAGGAAAGCAGTTTTCCATGATAGGTGTTGAAGATCTGCTGTTGCTGCTGGTTCAAATGGAGGGAGTGTCAATTTTTCTAGCACAAAGTTCAAGTCCCATGCTGGTAATGGTGGTTTCCTAGGAGGTTTTACATTCTTGATCCCTCTGAGGAATTGCCTGAGTAGAGGATGAGAAAAGACAGGTGGATCAAGCTGTATTCTGCGGAAATAGCTGATGCATGTCTTGATGGAGGAATAGGACAGGCCATTATGTAGAAGCTCTGCCAAGTACTCCAGGATGTTAGCAATATCTATGTTGAGACATCTTTTCCTCTTTCAGTACTCCAAATGACAAACCTTTTCCATTTTCCTGCATAGTTCCTTCTTGTTGAAGGTCTGCGGGCTTCAAGGATAATGTCTTTAACCCTTTGGGATAAGTCTGGGTTAGTAGCTGTTATGTGATGTTCCAGGCAGTCAGTTGCAAGGTTTTTAGGTTTGGGTGCATGATGTTGTAGTTGTTCTGAGTTAACATCAAAGGCATCAGGGGTATTGGCCACATTCTCCCCTGAGACATGCTCCTCAGCAATGGGTACCAGTGTTGTCTTGGCCAATTCGGAGCTATCAGAATTATCCTTGGACGTTCCTCTTTGATTTTCAGCAGTACCTTGTGCATCAAAGGCAGAGGTGGAAATGCATATGCTGTCAGGCCTTTCCAACTGAAGGATAGAGAGTCCACCTTCCATGCTAGTGGGTGGCATGTCCTTGTGCAGAATTTTTTGAGCTGGTGATTGGTGGGGATGTGAATAGGTCTATTTGTGGCATTCCCCATTTCTTTGTGATGGCCTTGAAGAAGTGCGGGTGTAGCATCCATTCGTGAGCATCCGAGGTGGTTCTGCTTAACATGTCTGCTAGGGTGTTTTCTTTTCCGGCACAAATATTGCCTGTAATTGGATGTTGTAGCTCAGAGCCATATTCCAAAGGTCCAGAGTCATTCTGCATAGGGGTATGAATGAGTGCCTCCCTGTTTGTTGATGTACCACATGACTGTGGTGTTGTCTGTCCTTATCATTAAATGGCCTTCTTTGAGGAATGGTTTGAATTTCTGGATTGCTAGTTTTACTGCCAGCAATTCTTTTTGGTTTATGTGCAGGTGCAGCTGGTCTGGAGTCCACAATCCTTGTATGCACTTGTCCAACATGTGCCCCAGCCTAGGTCTGAGGCGTCCGTTGTGATGGTTTGGTTTGCTTGAAAGTTGTGGAAGGGCAAGCCTGGGTTTGACTGGCATGCTTGAGCCCACCATAGGAACTCTTGTTTCAGGCATGGGATTAGTGGGATTTCGGTTTCTAAGCTGTGCCTGTGTTGAGACCATAAATTCTTTAGGTACCACTGTAGTTTTCTCATATGCAGTCTGGCATGGGGACCAGGATTATGCATGATGCCATGAAGCCCAAGGCCTGCAGTACTTTTCTTGCTGTTAGTTTGTGCTGCTTTGTTAATGCCAAGAAGTAAAGAGGAGTTGTGCTTGTTTTTCTGCAGTTAGGAATGCCATTTGTTTTACTGTGTCCAATTCCGCCAAGAATGTTCTTGTCTGGGATGGTATCAGTCTTGACTTTTTTAAATTGACTGTGTATCCCAGGGCTTGTAGTAAGCAAATGACTCTTTGTAAATCTGTTGTCAGCTTGCTTTTGTTGTCCGCTTGTAGCAGGCAGTCGTCCAGGTATGGATAAATTTGGATTCCCTGTAGCCTGCAATGAGCGATTACTGATGCCAGGCATTTTGTGAATACTCTGGGCGCAGTAGATAAGCCAAAGGGCAATGCTGAGAATTGATAATGCTCTGATCCTGCAAGAAATCTGAGGTATCTTCTGCAATTTGGTCGTATGGGGACGTGCAGGTATGCCTCCTTGAGATCTAGAGTTACCAGCCAACACTCCTTGCCCAGCATGGGAAGAAGTTGCTGTAGGGTCAGCATTTTGAATTTTGGTACAATAATGTATGTGTTTAAGACGGACAGGTCGAGAATAGGTCTCCAACTTTTCTCTTTTCTTGGTACTAGGAAGAGTCTGGAGTAGAATCCTTTGCCCTGTTGTGTTATTGGTACTCTTTCCACAGCTCTCATCTTTGTTAATTGAGCTATCTGCTTTAGAGCTTCTGTTTTTGATTTGGAGGTAGGTTTGGCATTCCTCTTTTTACTGGTAAGGTGTGGAAGTGGAACCTGTAGCCTTGGTCTATGGTTTGCAAAATCCACTTGTCTTTTGTGATATAGTGCCAATTTTTGAAAATAAGGCTAACTTTCCGCCTAAAGGTGCTGCTATTTGCTCCCTGGTAGGCGTGTCAGAATCAAGTCACTGTGATTGTCCTGTTGCAGTGGCTGTGGTTGTGTCTGTGCCTCTCTGGTTATTGCCTTGCCACTGGCGTCCTCTATAGGCACCTCCTCTGGATTGATTTCTGCCTCTAGGCGTCTATTCCTGCCTCTGAGATTTTGAGGAGACTGGAAAGGACCAATTTTTGGCCGGCCAGTTCCTGCTAAACCTTGGGGGCTGAACCTGTAAGAAATCCTTAACTGTTTGTACAGATTTTGCCTTCTCTTCCATTTCCTTCATTACTTGCTGAGCAGGTGTACCAAATAGACTGGCCTTATCCATAGGAGCATCTAACAGCTTTGCTTTAACATGATCCGGCAAAACCTGTTCCTTCAACCATGCATGCCTTCTTATCACTGTGCCAGTCATGGCTGATCTAAATGAAGCCTCCAGTGCATCATAGCCACATTTAAAGAATGGTTACTAACCTGCTGAATGTTATTCACCATTTCTAAAACATATTTCTTATCTAAGGAGTCATCAGAGGACAGCTTCTTAGTTAACTGATCAAGCATAAACTCTTGGTATTGGATCATGTGAAACTGACAGTTTAAAGCTCTAGCTGAGAGAGTAGCAGAGGTGTAAACTTTTTTCCCCCATCTCTAAGGACCTGGATTCCCTTTCAGAAGGAGGGTTTTGCTGAGGTCGAAGCTACTGCCTTAGGCCCCTGGGATATAGTCTCAGGATCTGCAAGTGGGGCCTTGTATAGGTGGTGATGAGTGTCTGGCACCCTGTAAAATCTATCTGGTTTGGCAGGGGCTGGAGGTAAAGTATCAGGAGCAGTGCAAACATCATTAAATGCATCATCCACAACAGGCAGAACTGGAGGTATAGCTAAGGGCCTATGTTGTGGTAAGTGCAGAAAGGTCCTAAGCCTTTCTCTTGAATCTGAGAAATCTTGTCCCTGCCATTGGAATTGTTCTCTCATGGCATGTAAGGTTTCCCGAAAGGAAAATTCCTCTGGTGGAGAGGCAGATGGAATAGATTCTTCAGCATCGGAATCTTCATAAGTAGAAAAGGAGCCTCTGGCTGATCTGTAATGTCTGAGTCATCCGAAGAATCATCAGAGGACACTGGCTCGGGGCTCTGCTCTAGGTCTCTTTTCTGGAGGCTGAGAGGCCCTGTCTGGGTGAGATTGGGATCCCTAATTAAGGAGATTAAATCCTCTGCCAGAGTAAGCATTTGTGAACTAGAAGTGGGCCTATGTGAGGGGGTCTTAACAGGCACTGATTTAACAGTTTTGGCTGCTTTAGCCCTGGCAAAGGCCTTTATAGACATGGCTGCAGGAGGCCTAGCAGCACCACGTGCTGGGGTAGAGACATCCAAAGGGATGGTGTCTGATAATTCACTAGGAACCACAGTAGTAGGCAAAACTTCAGAGGCCGATTCAACTAAGGTAGCAGGAGCCTCAGTAGTAGTCATGCATTTGGCTGAAGATTGACCCGTTTTCTCGGTTTCGGCCGAAACAGAGACACTCGCGGCTTGCTTAACCGTGGTTTCGGCCGAAACCGCGGACCCGAGTGTCGGTCTTTTCTTTGCGTTTTTAACAATTTGGGTAGTCGGAGGATCCGGCGGCATAATGTATAAAATCTGAGCGAAAAACTGTTGAGCAAACTCCGACCGGCCTAAGCGTTCGTGGGTTGAAGGAAAGCACAGGCTAAACAGGCTGCTACGTCGTGGTCTGGGCCTAAACAAGGTAAGCAGTAAGAGTGGAAATCTTTATGAGGTATTTGTTTCCCACAAGTTAAACAGTTATTTACTTTTTCTGACATCGGCTGAGGCAAGAAAGAGTCCCCAACGGGTACTTAGCTTTAGAAGTCTTGAAGTAGTATTCGGTAGTAGTAATCTCTGGATCTGACCGACCGGCACTTGCGAACAGCTTCTGCTTCGGCGCCACGCGGCAAGAAAGACTGGGGAAAATGGCGTCGGCTGATGCCTTTATACCCGAAGACCAGCAGAGATGACGTCGGGTGAAGTGTGACATCAGCCGAAGCCGGACCCAGACTTTGGAATCCGGCCGACCGAATGGCTGCCTGACGACAGGACAACCCATTTGTTATGACTGCAGATGCATCCTTGAAGGACATCTTCGGTTTCTGGAGGAAAATCCACAACCGGCACCGGAGAGATCTCCGAGACCGAAGGTCGTGTTAACACTGTGTCGCCGGCCTGGAGCAGTTGATCTACCACTTCCGAGGGGACCGGAGCGCTAGCCGAGGATTTGGGAGTAGCATCGGTAGTGGACGCGGGCCGCGGATGTCGGTCCCGGTCCTTGCGTTTTTTAGCAGATTGGGTTGTTGGTAGATCCGACGGCATGATATACGCAAAGGATTGACCGAAAAAGTCCTCGGCGAATTCTGCCCGGCGCCTGAGAGTGCGCTTATTAAAGCAAGCACAGGCCGAGACGTCGTGGTCTGGGCCCAGGCAAGGAAGGCAGAGAGAATGGAAGTCCTTATGAGGTATTTGTTTACCACAAGACAAACAATTATTAACTTTCTTAATTTGTTCTGACATCGGCTGAGGCAAGAATAAATGTTCCCCAACGGGGTACTTAGCTTTTAGATGACTTCGCTACTGGAAATACAGGAGCTGACCGACCGGCACTTGCAAACTGCTTCTGCTTCGGGCACCGCATGGCAAGAAAGACTGAAGAAGATGGCGTCGGCCGATGCCTTTATACTCCAGCCGTTGTGACGTCGGAGAGGAGGCGACACCAGCCGACGCCGGACCCAGACTTTGGAATTCGGCCGACCGAGAGCTGCCTGAGGCAGGACAACCCATATGTTATGACTGCAGTTGCATTCTTGAAGGACATCTAAGGGGGTGAACCTTCCCAAATGATCTCTCTCTATTCAGTAGAATAAGCTGACGAGGTGGGACTGGGAGGAGTGCCCAAAATGAGATTTATAGTAGGGGTGGGGCAACTTAAAAGCCACTAAATTTAAGAATACAAGGACTGGGTGGATGAGAGGGGGAAGAATGCAGACAGATGAGCGATATTCAGAGCAAGGCAGACCACACAAACACCTCAGCTAAATACAGATGTTTTTAAATAAAAGAGCAATGCTGTTTCTCAGATCCCCCTACTAATTAACTGATGCTATTCACAGTTTTCAAAGGAATTCTTTGATAACTTTTTTAAAGTGACCCTAGCCAAGAACTCTTAAAACTATAACAAAACAGAAAACTTAAAACAAAACAAAAGAAATACTAGAATAAGAAACAAAATAGAACTGATCAATCCTAGGCAGCCTGTAAGTGGTTCATTTCCCAGGCCCTTGCTTACACTTATCAAGGGTATCAGTACTGGTTTGAGACTTGGAATGCATGGTTAGGCTTAAAAAGGCCCTAGTGTTTACTAGTCTAGTACACACCTATGAACCTATGACCACCCAGCTTAGGGCATAAAAATGAGTCACCCCATTTGTTGCTATACCATACCACAGCTACATTGTCAGAGTGGGTGGCAACTGGACCATATGGGAGTCTTGGAATACCTGCATCGTCAGGACAGCCCTCTCTTTCAAAATACTGATGTGCAGGTCGATGTCCTAAGATTATTCTGTGCCTTTGATCATCTATCCACAATAATGCTCCAAAACTCCACAGCAGAATCATCTATTGTCAAGCTTATCACAGAAAAAGAGCTCAAAATAGTCTTCTCCAGAGAAAGGCTGGTCTCCTCAGTCCACCACAACAGGTGCCCCTTGCACTTTCTCAATCTTTTCACTAGACCACTCACTGCATCAGGCAGCTGACTCCAATGTACTAATTCACTTTGTAGCAATAAAGACCCCTCATGTGGCATATTGCATGTCACCATGAAGAGATACAGGATGTCATTAATCTCAGACATTAAAGGCAAAGACCACTGGAAAAGGAAAAAATACACATAGTTGTTTTGTGTTACGTACTTACGAATAATAATTTTGAATATTTTGCCTGGTGAGAGAAAAGGTTCTGTAAGCCAATATCCAGACTTCAACCTATAAAAGTGATCAACTTAATGAGTATCAACTAAGATTTTGTGATGTTTACTATGATGCCAAACTACTGAAACAAATGTAATAGTGAATCCCTTGTAGCAATAAGGTGGTCCATTCCTGGGGCTACCAGAAGCCAGTTATCCAATTAAAAAAATACACTTATGCCATGGAGACTTAAACCTGCTGCTACAACTAATGAGCATCTGACGAACATCTTGAGGGTTGTGGTGAGACTGCATGGCAGTATCTACAATTGAAATGTGTGGCTGTTACCAGATCCAGAGGAATATCTCAGACTCTTTGGCCACTTTGATGCACAAATGCACCCCAGGATATCCAAACATATCCAGTCTCCTTCAAACAGACAAGGCAGGAAGGATAAACTACACTGCAGCCATCTAGAAGTGCACGACTGGAATGGTTTAGACCACTTCGATCTAAAATGGGTCAGAGATCCAGTGCCCTTTGGAAACAAAACACAATTGAGTAAAAGCCTCAACCTCTCTTGCCTGGCAGGACTGCCTGGATGGCTCCTCTTGACAGTACACCGAGAATGTCAGACTTTGCCAGAGATATTCAATAGGGTGGAACGTGTAGGAAAATCTGTGATTATGGTTGACACTAGGGCAGAAAGTGAATGAAACAGCATATGGAAATTATGCCCTTTTACCACTGGCCGAGTGTTATGGCCTGCTTCCTGGTGAGGGACTAGACTACCTCCAGTGGACAGCAGTTGGGCAAGGGGGAGCATAAGGCTGGCTCCTGGAATGAAGAGCACAGCATCCTTGATCAGGCTGTTCAGGACCTCCACCTCTCGGAGGGCTGCCATTCTGAAAACTAACACATCCCCCCTGCACCCTTTATCAGAACATTCAAAATTAGCTTGTTGGATGTTACTAATCCAGCTGATGCAGGCTCCACTGGTACTCAGAAAAAGCTGCAGTAGAGCCTGATTTTCAGCACCACCCTTAAAAGTATACTAGATTCACTCGTTTCTCTAATTCAGTTTTTTCTTTTAGCAACAGCAAGGTTCTTTCAAAATAAGCATCAATGACTTCAGCCCTGATTGTGGCAAACTGTGTAAAGTACCACCAAGCACAGTGGCATACTGAAAGCCCTAGATCTGTAGCCTTGAACAAATCATCATTTCCACTGTCAGTTAGCCATACAGTCTAGTTGGCTATAGAATTTAAAGAGGCAGCAACTTTGATCCAAGTTTGGCATTCCTTCCAGTGAACAAGGTGCCTTATCCGTGATCCCCCTTTGGAATTTTACTATGTGAACAACATTACGACTCACTTTTCCATCACAAGTGATTGTTAGTTGGACGGACAATTTTAGGTTCACGGAACTTTATTAAAGGCAGCCAAAACTGCAGTCTGGCAGTACAGAAGATTAAAGCTATTGGTTGTTAAAAAGCTGCTTCCAGTAGTCAAGGGTTTGATTCCCTCAGCCTACATTTGCCTACTGTGTGATTTTGAGGTCACTTAAAAGTGAGCTGAGGCGATTGAGAAGCTGGGCTAGGTTCATCAATGGACTGCTGAACTGCATGCCTACTAACTACCTAGGAAGAGATTAGGGAGGATTCCATGACCAGCTAGGATAGTCCTTGTATGGCTGGAAGACTATCAGGCCTATTAAATGCATGGACCACAATGATGGCTTTCTTCCAACATTATCAGAAACCAGCAAAACAGTTTCATCAGCTGGGGGAAACCACTCAAGAAAAAGACATGAAGACTACAATGCCTCTGAAAGGATAAGCTACAGCTTGGAGGGGGATTCTTTAGGGCATCTAGCCATCACTGTACAATCTTAGAGAACTCTGGGTAATCAGATGGAAGGGTGGGGTGTCTGCCTTCTGGTCATCCTCAAGATCCGGGGTGGAAGGTTCCTCTAGTGAATCCAAGTTCTAGAGGAGCACTTGGACTTGTGCCCTGTCCTGAAGGGGGGTGTCCAAGGAGAGTGGAGTCGAATCCCAGATACATACAGTGTTGACATCCTAACAAGGTATTCCAGAACTCTGTTCTCAGGCAAAACTGGACGCATATGCATGGCCATGATAGCAGAAGTAGTGGGTTCCTGAGACATTACCTGGATTGTCAAGGGGAGAGACTAGTGCAGGGTAGCCTACATCATCTGGCTTGACACCAGCAAAGGCCCCAGTCCAGAGACCAAGGCAGCCAACCTTGAAGATTCACTGCTGAAAACAGTCAAACCTAAGCCCAAGAAAAACAGCCCAGGATCAGACAGTTTAGCAATAAAACCCAATGTACACAGCATAGCACCGTCAACATCCAAAACGAGGCAGACAGCCTTGAGGTGAACAGAAGGATGGTAGACGCTAAGGAAGGAAAGTGCATATTTGTAAGCAAACTTAACATAACAGTAGATATTTGAATAGATCACTGTTACAGGAGCCTAAACTATATGGATCATACCCTGTCATGGATAGGACAGTCACCCAGTTTCCAAAGCTTTGGCGCTCACTCCATGAACTCTAACCACCAAGCAGATCGCAGGGAACGGTATAAAGTCAGTGCTTAAGGCGTAAAGCCTTTAAAGCTTTCTTGCCCTAGAGTGAAGAAGGCTGAAGCCCTACTAACTAAGGTATGTGTTATGATGAAGGTAGAGACAAAATCTCCACACTCAAGACATAAAACATAACATAAGAAGGGGTATGGAGGAACGGTTCTTTTACTATAGTAGTGATCTATCTGAACATCTACTTTTATGGTAAGTTTACTTATATAACTGTTCTGTATTCATCATTAGATCAGTTTTGCAGAAACATAAGCTATATGGGTTAAATAAGAAAGAAAAGTGAAAGAATCAGTCAAGGAGCCCCAGGCTGTGGGCCTAAAGAAATAATCTAATTTGCAGTGCTTGGTAAAGGTGTGCACAAGTGACCAGGTTGTTGCCTCTATTATATATGTAAAGTCTACCTTTTTCCAAAAAGCCACAAAAAAAAAAAAGCTCTTGGTAGTCCGCTTTAAAGTGTATTGTTACGATGAGAATAACAAAAATCAGTAGCAAGAGAGCCATTTAGAAATTGTCTGTTTTGATGCAGATTGTTTAGCTCCTATGAAATTAAGAAAAAGGGGCAATCAGTTTGGCTTCCTGAACGTTTTTGCCCTGTCAATGCAGTTATTTTAGTTGTCTGTGTCTAGAATTCTCTCTCCACTGTGTTCGGGTTCTGGAGAGAAAACAGGGAGATGAACAGCCCCGACTCAAAAGTAAACTCCAAAACCACTTTAGATACATAAATGAAGAATATATTCTCAAAGTTACCCTATCTTTGAGAAAGATGAGAAAGAGCTGAATTGCTGCAATAACTTTAAAAACTCTTCTTCAGAAGTCAAAGCAATTAGTAACACTGTTTTCCAAGTTAACTTCAAAATAGTCTCGATGAGCAGGTTCAAAAAGAAAGTGCAAAATTCAGATCTGAAGAACGAGCCACCAGTTTTCTAAGTGGACAGATATGTAAAATCCCTTTAAGAAATGGTTTGACCTGAAACAGGATAGAAAGGAGGACACAGTCCATGGTGATCCATAACTCTGTTCTCAAGCAAAACTGGATGCATATGCATGGCCATGATAGCAGAAGTAGTGGGTCCAAAGGCAGACAAGTAGGGATGGCAGTGAGATGAATCCTGCTAAAACAGTAAGAAAGGTCGGGTGATAAAAACTCTCACAAATATAGAATGAGAGGCATCTGGACCTTAAAAGGATCCTGGTTGTTCTTTGACACAAAACAGAAAATCTTTTCCACGTGACCAAATATGATTTTCTAGTAGCAAATTCATATTAGCCTCATTTAATACCTGCTACAAGTCCCTCAGAAAAAAGGTGACTAAAAGGTATTACAATTATATCATCCAGGAAATGAGTTGTGGAAATTGAATGTTGAACTGTATCAAACAACCCATGTCGTGTGACTAAGTCCATCCTGTGGGGAAGCTTGTGATAGCTGCCCGTGGCCAATTGAGAGGAAGAGAGAATCACTGTTGCCTGTGCCAAAAGAGAGTTAGCAGTATTATCCATGTAAGAAGCTTGATTATCACAGGAAATAGTGAAAAGGTATGCAGAAAAATCCCCATCCATGGAAATGAAAATGTGACTGCCTCCCAGACTTTTTGCAAGAAGTCTGGTAGTAAAAGTTCTTTACCCGTCTGCTGTGACTGAAGACACACAGATCTACATGAGGCGTTTCCTACATGAGGTGTTTCCTACAGCAGGATCAACTTCTTGAAGACCCCTGTATATACCTTCCATTCATGGGAGTTATGCCCTGGTCCTGCTCAATTAGTCTGCTATAACATTCTACTCCAATAGAATGAAAGTAACCTAGAGGGTCATGTGTGTTAAGTTTCTAAATTCCCAGGCTATCCTCGCTAGTCTGCAAAGGTAAAATCTGCTTTCCCCCAGTTTGTTTACGTACCACATCACTGTTGCAAGCCTGAAATCCAATGATGATTCGCAGAATTGACAAAATTTATTATAGCCATCATTTCTTTGACGTTTATATGCTATAATATATCTTATTTATTCCACAGAGATTTAACTTTCACCCCTTTAGAAACAGATCACATGCAAAGTCTGAGGCATCTGTCATTACAGACTGAGTGGGTGCTTGAAGGCAAAAAGGGAAACCTGGCCTAACAGACAAGTGTAACTCCCATTTTACAACCCCCCTGTATTAGGATTTGAAAATGCAGGGTGCCAGGGTTAGGTCCAAACTGATATGATAAACCACCAAATTTTCCTTATATGAAGTCTGGCCAAAGGAATTATGAGAACTGTAGAAACCGTAAAACCTAGAATCCTGAAACATTCCCTGGTAGATGCTAGAGTCTGGTTGGAAAATGTCAGAAACTAATCCTTGTAACATTCCACCTTGTCCTGAAGGGGGAAAAAAGCTATCATAAGGGATGTACCCAGGAAACATCCCAGAAACGCTATAATGTGTAATGAAATAAAAGATTTCTCTACAATCACCTGAAATACTGTGTGACACCTGACAATATCCCACCAGACTGCCACCAATTAATGTGACGTCCTGCTATATCGCACCTGACTGCCACCAATTAAATGACGTCCCTTACTATCCTGGGTCAGTAATTAAGGAGCTTCAATCCTCACTCCAAGACAAGACAGTCACTTAAACAGAAATCATATTTCACAATTTTTCTCCAAGAGCACAAAAGGAACATCCTCTATTTTTCTGGGACTGGACTATATACCTCTGTCCACCAAATGTATTTTCTTATCACACACTTCAGAGCAAAGTGCCCCAGTTTAAGACCTCTGATCCACTCAAACTCAAAAATCTCACACATCCAAACGTTTTTAAGAAAGCCTGACACAGACTTCCAGCTGTGCCGCTTTCCCAAAATAAATACAGAAACACTGCCAATGAGAGGGTCTTCATGTCCTTCAAAAGGGGTGTCCAATTATGAAAATTGTCAAAATTAATGACAGCTATGAACAGAACAGCCAGGCCTCGGGGTGACCTGGGGAGTATCAAACAGGTAGAAGCACACTCTACTCAAACACTGATTTCCAGCCAGAATATAAAATGATGAAAAACATTTAATAATAAGTAAAAATGATTGCAAAATTGAAAATCAATAAACATTAGAATTAAATCACCAGAAATGTAAATCAAACTGCAGGACAGGAATCCATTATTCAAGAAAAACTATCTTAACTAAACTTTTCTGATCTAACTAAAGAAATACTGTCCCTGACCTACTCTAAAATATAACAGAAAGGCCATGGCAAGCTTAATGTTTTCTTGGCGAGTTCTCTTTTCTTGCTGTTCACTGACTACTCAGTACTTGACAAACTGCACAGCTTCACAGTCTCAACTGTCTAATTTCAAAATATAAGTCAGCTGTAAAAAAAAAAAAAAATTCTTTTTCTGTCAATCAGCAACAAGGAACATTCCAATGACATCACTCACTGCCCAGCTGACTCTCCACAGTTTGAACTTTAGAATGTCCCTCTCAAACAGCAGTTAGAAGTTTAACAATGCAGTGACAGATTCTTTAAGCATTCTGTTTAATCAGGAAAACACTCAACATTTTAAAACTTATTTACATTTTCACAATTATGCATGCTGGCATATAATACAAGTTAATCAAAGAACATCCACAAATCTCCTGCCAGACATGCTAACACAGATGACACTTCTCAGTTTCTTCACATCCTGTACTGAGAAAAAGTTTTTTTTTTTTTTTTTTTTTTTAACTCAAGTCAGAGATTCTTAACATCTTGACAAATTTGCAAAACAGGAGTCATCTAAATATGAAAAAAATTGAATAACCTGCAATCTCCAATGGGCTATTACGGGAGTTAGGCATTCTGTAAACACTCTTGGGGAATCCTAATAACAAAAAGGGTAAACACAGAATTAAAAAAAAATGTATACCAGACACAGAAAAATGTAAGAAGCATCTGAAATTTTTGAGAACTGGAATGTGATAAGCATCTTTCTACATCCAGTTACTAGGAATCTGAGATGTGGAATAACAGATAATAGAGACTGTAGAGAGAGCATTTTAAATTTGGGGATTTTGAATTGACGACTTAAACAAGAAAGGTCTAGGACAGGGTCTCCAAGTTCCTTTATTTCTGTGGCACAAGAAAGATTCCTGAATAAAACCCTTTACATGCTTGATCTAGGTGAAGAGATCCCAAAATCTCATGAGCCAACATCTGATCTAGGACAGGAGGAGACGGAGAAGTTTTATTGGATAGATGCAGAGGAATGCCTTGAAAATGAACATAGAAGCTGCAATGGCAGCAGAAACATTCTTGAATGATTCTCATTACCAAAGCATCTGAGGTTATGTGTTGCCACACAGGGATGTGCAGAACTAGACTTTGAGACAGCTTTACTTGAATTTGAGAGAGAAGAGGGGGAAATGATGGGGTATATAATCAGTCTTCTTTTTAGACTGTCCTTGCTTCTCGGTTGATCCTCCATTCTTTTTTGAACTTCCCTAGCATTACTTTCTTAAATTGCTTGCCAGTCCTTGCCGGGATCGGTTACTCAATTACATCTTAAAAGGAACCAAAGATGGAAGGAAACTTTCCACGGTATTCTGGCACACAGAGTTGAAAAATTTGGGTAAATTCCTAAATTAACATTCCCTTTTATCAATTCTTTACAATACCTCAGCTGAAGAGCCAAATAATACCTCTTCGTCCTTTGGGTATACTCAGGATTTCGGCTTTGACATCTTCAGATAAATTCTGGGAATGTAGCCAGGCAAATCTTCTCATCACTGACCCGGTAACAGCTGCTCTAAAAATTGCATAACAATGTCATAAGGACATTTCAGAGATTGCTTGATTACCCAAGATAAAGAATTCAGAGGGGATGGTCTCTAAACTAGGGATGTCAGCCATTAACTTTTCACATACTGACAAAGGTAGCCAACAGAAATTTAGACATGTCAGCCTGACAACTCACAATTCTGAAGGCTAAGGTAAAAAGTATACACTTCCTTCTGAAAAAGGTTTAAAAGCCTTTGACAGATTTAGGAAGAAATATGGTTGGCCACCAAAATATGCTTGGCAGAAGATGGTTTCTGAAAGAGAAATCACTGCAGGTTCTGATGTAGGGTTTGAAAAAAATAAATCTCGGAGAAACATTCATATATAATGCATCAGACTTCCTTGGGACAGATGGATGACAGTCAAGCAAACTGCAAGGTGCAAAGAAAGCATCCACTAATGCTGGCAAAACAGAACAGCTGCAGGATGAAGAAATTCCACCTGTATAAATCATACTATCTGCGTTGGGATTCTGGTATTTAAATTTTACTCCCACTGAAATAACTCCTCCTTTCTGGCAACAGTATCAAAAAAGGATAACCCTTCAGGTGGAAATTAAAAAGAAAAACCTTTCCTCAGAATCAGATTCCCATTCTATGGAGTAGGAAGTTGGAAAGCAATCTAATTCCTGTCACTCAGACTCAGAATCAAAATCTGAAAGAGAGGAAAATGTTTTCCCTTTAATTCAGGGAAGGCTCAGAATGTACAGACTGAAAAGGCTTGAAATAAACCTTTAGAAAAATCCAGCCAATCCTCCTCCTCTGTACTAGGAGATAAAGGTAAAGATACGTGCCTAACATTATATTTCCTTTTCCTAGCTGCATTCTCAGAACCTTGTACGAGGGTAGTGTGACAGCGGTGAGATCTGCGGTGGGAGTGACGGATGTGTTTAAGGTGGAGGTGGGATTACATCAAGGATCAGCTCTGAGCCCTTTCTTATTTGCAATGGTGATGGACAGGTTGACAGATGAGATCAGACAGGAGTCCCCATGGACTATGATGTTTGCAGATGACATTGTGATCTGTAGTGAGAGTAGGGAACAGGTGAAGGAGACCCTGGAGAGATGGAGATATGCTCTAGAGAGAAGAGGAATGAAGGTCAGCAGGACTAAGACAGAATATATGTGTGTAAATGAGAGGGAGGATAGAAGAATGGTGAGGATACAAGGAGTAGAGGTGGCGAAGGTGGACGAGTTTAAATACTTGGGGTCAATAGTTCAGAGTAACGGTGAGTGTGGAAGAGAGTACAGGCAGGATGGAGTGGGTGGAGAAGAGTGTCAGGAGTGACTTGTGACAGACTAGTACCTGTAAGAGTGAAAGGGAAGGTCTACAAGAGGGTAGTGAGACCAGCTATGTTATATGGGTTGGAGACGGTGGCATTGACAAAAAGGCAGGAGTTTGAGCTGGATGTGGCAGAGTTAAACATGTTAATATTTGCACTGGGTGTGACGAGGGTGGACAGGATTAGGAATAAGTATATTAGAGGGTCAGCCCAGGTTGCAAAGTTTGGAGACTAAGCCAGAGGCGCAAGATTACGTTGGTTTGGACATGTGCTGAGGAGGGATGCTGAGTATATTGGGAAAAAGATGCTAAGGATGAAGCTACCAGATAACAGGAAAAGAGGAAGGCCTAAGATAAGGTTTACGGATGTGGTGAGAGAGGACATGCAGGTGGTTGGTGTGACAGAGCAAGATGCAGAGGACAGGAAGAAATGGAAACAGGTGATCTGCTGTGGCGACCCCTAACGGGAACAGCCGAGAGAAGACGATGATTCTCAGAACCTTCCAGATGTTGTGAAAAATGAGAATTTAATTTCTCCTTTGGATAGACAATTTAGCTTTTGGTTCCTCTGCTGCTGAGGTTATCAAACATTGTGATAAACGGGTAAATTGATTCAGGGAATCTCAAGATTTTTCAGCAGTTCTTTTCCACATTTTCTAAGAGATTCTCTAACTCCTCATTCAATTCTGGCAAAAAAAAGAAAAAGTTAAACATGATGCTGGTAAAGAGACATTTAAGAAGAAATGGCAATGGTGTTCAAAAGAAGAATTCAAGTAACACTCCCAAAATTCCAAGTAAGAAAAATTACCCCCCCCCCCCCCAATCCTGGCAGTCTCTCTTCCCTTCCAGAAAGTCTGCATCTCCACTTTTCGGCAACAGATAGTTTCAAACAGGTTCTGAAGTTCATTCATTAAGGTTACAGATGGCAGGAGGAGGAAATTCCTCCTTTTCAGGGCGGTAATTCCTCATCCACCAAACCAGACTCCTTTATTTCCCTCTGTACTTCAACATGTGCTGTCGCAGGGAATGATGGAACCAGTTCCTCCTTCCCAGGCTTGAAAAGGTTTTTATTCAAGGTTTTTAGTGCCAAAGAAAGAATATTCCTGGAGACCAGTTTTGGATCTTTCTTTCCAAAATCTGTTTTTGATAGTGTCGAAGTTCAAAATGACATCACTTTACAATCTGTTACCTCTTCTTCCTCATTCATGTTTCCTAGTAAACTAGATTAAAATATGCTTATCACATAACCTATTCATCCAGACTTCATGCGTTTAAGGTTGTGTATGTAGATTGCACTATCAGTTCTCTGCCTTACCCTTTGGACTATCCACTGCATCAAGAGTGGTCACAAAGCATCAAACTCTAGTTACAGCTAATTCCACTCTATAGGGTATCCACATTTTCCATATTCAGATGACCTGCTTATCTTTGTGGAGTCATTTTCAAAGTGTCAGGAATCTCTCACTTGAGTGAGAGAATTCTTACACAAGCTAGGATTCCAAGAGAACATTCAAAACGCCTTTTTGACTCAAACAGGATTGTGTTCCTAGGGTGTCCGCTAGACACCTCAGTTCAAAGAGGATTCTTCAAAGGAAAAAAAAAATTTACATCTATTTCTAAGGATTTCCACTCAGACTTTCAGACTTTGGTCACTGCATTGAATACCTCAGAATTTTGGGTCTCATGTCCTCTAGGATTCTCATGACACCCTGGCAAGTCTCCACATGAGAAAGATACAGTGGTATCTGAAGTCTCTTTGGTCCCAGCACCAACACTCTGTCTTTTCAAATTCCACTGCTTAGTGGTTGTCAGAACAGAGATCACATAATGGAGACAGCAAACTCCCCTAAATTCAGGTCTCTTTTTCTCGCACCCTCCACCCACTCCAAAGCAGTCAGTCACCAGATGCTTTAGACTTTGCTTGTGGAGCAGCTGCAGGAGGGATAAAAGTGCAAGGTGTATGGGACACCAAGAACAGATGCAAACACAAATCTATAAAAAAAAAAAAAAAAAAAAAAAAAAAAAAAAAATGAGATGTTTGCCCTGATCAAGGCACTCAACTTTCTGTATCATCTTTGGTCCCTAGGACCTCTTCAAGTTACAGACAATACCACAGTCATGTGGATCAACAACAACCAAAGGGGGACCCAGGTTGCACCCCATCTTTGCAGCTAGCCATGTTAGCTTGGGATATACATTTACAGCACAATCTCACTCTATAGACATTCTACATTCTTTGTTGCGTCTTTCTCCTTTTTCCTGGTTAGGGTTCGCCACAGCGGAACTCCGGTCCGCTAATGATCAGTAGTTGATTTTTACGTGCAGAGTTACCAGCCCTGACATACAACCTTCAACGAAGGTACATTCTATTAGAGCAAAATTTTGTGACAGACAAGTTGAGCAGAACAAGGACAGACCCCTCAAAAATGGAAACTAGATCAGGGTGTCTTCCAAGATCTGATCCATCTGAGTGGAATTCCTCACATA
Organism: Protopterus annectens; assembly: GCF_019279795.1. Taxonomy (NCBI): domain Eukaryota; kingdom Metazoa; phylum Chordata; order Ceratodontiformes; family Protopteridae; genus Protopterus; species Protopterus annectens. The sequence continues at coordinate 444,203,723 of NC_056727.1, forward strand.
GACCTATTTGCCACCTTTCTGATCAGCTGGCAAGATTATGTTCCAGACCTCCATGCAAGAATGCCTGAAAGACAGATGTATTTTCTTTTCTTTGGATAGGAATGTTCCTGTAAGTTTTTCCTACCTTTCCACCAATATCAAAGGTACTTATGAAAATTCAGAAGGAATCCTCCAAGACCACTGTGGTGACTCTTCTGTTCCAGGCAATCATGGTTCTCCCTGCTTTTGGAAATGGCCAGGGGCAATTACCACAAGCTTCCTCACAGAATGAATCTACTCACAATAGATCAAGAGTACTTGATACACCAAGAACCCTATCAACTTCAACTGACTGTCTGAAAGACAGGATCTTAATTGCCTTGAGGATGTGCAGCAGGTACTAAGAAACAAGAAAGCCTACTACTAGAAAAATCATACTTTAGCAAATGAAAATGTTTTTCTAGTTAGTGGCAACAACATAACCAGCACCTATTCAAGGCTAGTGTTTCCCTAGTCTTACAAAATTTGTGAGAGTTACTATCCTATAGCCTTTCTTACTCCTCTGTCAAGGTTCATTTATTGGCCATTTCAGCTTATCTGCTCATATATCATCCTCGTTTTAATGCATTCCCATGTTAAAATGCTTTTAGTTCATAGGTTCATACTAGGCTAACTGCCCTTGTGAGCCATTTTAAGCCTAGCCAATTATCCCTTGCAAGACTCGAACCCTGTACCTTTTGTTTATAAGGCAAGTGCCTTAACCATTAGGCCACCCTCCCAAAAGTTGAAAGAGGTTTTGCATCTCCAAGAAAACCAGTGGCCTTCCTTGGGATCTTAATTTTGTGTTAGAGAAGGTAATACTTGCTCCATTTGAACCAGCTAACCAGGCTGACTTGAGGTTCTTAGTTTACTGAGTGCTCTGATCTCTGCAAAAAGGATATCGGACTTACAGGCTCATATGGAGAGTCAGCCCTATCACATTTTCCAAAGAGAGAGGGTTTCTTCGAGAACCAATTCTTCTTTTACACCACAAACTATCCATCTCCAATTTTTCTTTCCTTAACCTAAAAATGAGAGAGAGAGAGAAATACTCCATACCTTGGATTTCCACAGACAATGTAGAAACTATCTTGACAAAACTAAATCTTTCAGATCTTCATAAAATAAAATGTTCATTTCTTGCAAAGGCAAGAAGAATGGACAACCTGTGTCAAAACAAACTATTTCCAAATACAACATACTCATCATAAAACTATTCCAGGCAGGGTTAAAGCCCATTCTACCAGGGCCTTGGTTTCATCTATAGCTTTTACAAAAGGGTTGGACTCTAGAATTTTTTTTTAGAAGTAGCAAGTTGGCTCTCTGTATGTACCTTAAGAAAGAAGTATAAGCTTGATTCATTCTCCAAGTTTAGATCAGGATTTGCTAGGACTATTCTCCAGGGGTTCCTGGACGCTTCTTCCACCTCCCAAATGTAGTGAAATGGGGTAATCTACCCATATAGCTAAAGTTAATGCAACAGTGAGCAACATGATGAACATAGTACAGTTGTGTAAGTAAACGTACCATAACTGTATTTATTCGAATGATCACTGCTGCAGTAGCTGCTCCTTTCCTCTACTTCCCCCTTGTTTTGTGTTTTACTTAAGCCAGGGTGTGGGCATTTATTGTTTGTTGTTCCTAGCACTGTCCGTTATGGGTGCAGCCTCACTTCTCTCTATTGGCATGATGGCTCTGAAGGGCTTGGCACCCAAATCTGTCTTTTTAGTCAGCTCAAGCCGAGTGACAGTTTGGGCATGTAGAAAGTGCCCCGAAGCTTTGGAAGCTGGCCAGCTGTTATATCTTTGGCAGGATATAATCAATATAACGCTACTGAAGCAGTGATCATTTAAATGTCTACAGTTAGGATACATTTATAGAACTGTTTTTTTCCCTTGCTCGAAGAGGACAGCCAAACAGGCACAGAGAACATGCCTCGCTCCCTCTCTCAGTCCTTAGCTGCTTCAGAGCAGCAGCAACAAAGGGACTGAGAAAAAGTGATAATTGGTCCCAGGTACCCAACTTGGGCTCAGCAGAGTCACTTGCTGGCAGCTGAGGTAGACAGAAAGCTGGCTTCAAAACCAATGCCTTCTATATAGCTTTTTATCTTCTTGCAGAATACACAGGAAGAACTTGGAAAACCAGTGGCCTGGGCTACGTCTCTATGAAAAAAGAAGTGTCTGATAAACGGGTACAGAACATTGGTTAGTCAGTCTTACCCCCCTAATTAAAAATGATAGTTTTGAGGTAAAACATTTTAGTGCCAAGCACCAAAATACTAGCTCCTAGCAATAATTTCTGACAGCAAAGTTATACTTTCCTCACCAAAAAAAATGGCAAATTGGAAGATATTCCCCAGAGAGTAATTATTTGCCTGTCCCTGGGGAAGTGCTAGCAATCACTAATCACTTGAAGTCCGCAGGGAAGAGCATACTACAATGGTAAGAAATTTCTGCAAGTTCGATGCCCTAACCACTGACTTCATTCATCATCAAGGGTGTGTAGAAGTTGCCCTACTCAGTGTCATAGAAAAGCAATCAAGGTTGTCAACAAGAGATTATCTACAAACAAGTGACACATTGAACCCCAACGAAGTTCAGAGCTGCAAGGAAAACACTGACAGCACTGCTGACACAAAGTTTAAGGAAGCCACGGAGTCTGGGCCGAAGAACCCATTAAACTAGATGCAAACAATGAGGACTAGAATGAAGTCTTAAGGGAGATGGCGCTCAAAGGGGACTAAAGTGAGGAAGACTTGAAGCCACAGTTAAAGAAGATGTTCTGAAGCCCCCAGTGTTAGTGGGGGAAAACGCATGATACCATAGCGTCTACATGGTGTAAAAAACCTTCCACATCTTTTTACAGTCCAGCTGACCGAGACAGACTTTCAAGACTTAACAGATGCTACAAAACATGGGATAGAGGTAGGAGCTCAAGCTGAGAAACAGAGAACTGCACATTTTCCGGGTGGGTTGTCTTCTCAGGGAAGGTACCATTTCTTCATGTCATAGGTCATGTGGAGAAGCTTTCCTCAAAACAATGTCACATGCAGGCTTACAGACCTCAGAAGATTCAGATTTCTTATGAGCACCTTCCTTCCTGGGATCTACCTTATCTACCTGCGAGGGAAGACCTGAGATGCAAGAGAGTCCTTTTTGTCAGAAGCAGGAGTAGCTCTTAAAACTTTAACCTGTTTTACACTCCTGTAGAATGAATTATTTGAAACTAGTATATCCTATCCTGAGGAATGCATTTCCCCGAGATTATTTAAACTTAGGGAATGTTGTTACTATAGCAATTCAGCAATTACAAAAAAAAAATCTTAACAGAAAAAAACTTATAAATAGCACTAATATCCTGAACAATGCAAAATGAAACCAAAGTGAAGTGGGGAGGGGAAACAACCAGCTAAACTTAAAAAAGGAAAGGACTGATGTTAGGATCTCTTGTCACGCTTGTGCAGCTGTAAAATAATGTAAAAACATGACTAGACCCAAAAAAATAACAAATGACGACAAGAGTGTCACTTCAATAGCATTCACTGCATCTGGAGAGATCTAGACAAGGATCTTCAATATCCAAGAATTAAGCGTAAATGAGAAGGGCTGAAAAGCATGGGAAAGTTTGACATGCTAGGCTGCAGCTTTAGTTCCCAAAGTAACATCGTTAACAAAGCTTCTAAAACACCAACTGTCTCCTAAGACTTGTCAGTACAAGACGTTTATGCACTTATCATAAGGACAGATCTGAAGTAGTAATTTCATCATCACTAACAGAGTAAAGACTTTCAGACTTGGCGGTCTTCCAAGATGGCTGTGCACTAAGTGATTAGAGCTCTCCCAGTATGAAAATCAAGAAACTGCTAAAAATAAAAGTTATTAATCTGGGTAAAACTCAATTACTGTCGTAATTACACTGCACGGATGCCAGCAAAGAAGACATTTCTCCAAATTAAGAGAAAAATCAACCAGAAAAGGGGAAGACAAAGTTCTGACTGAGAAGAGCCCTGCAGCTATGCAGCAAAAACCACTTCATGTTTCACCTTTGGTTCAAGGGACAGCTACCAGTAATTTTGAAGAAAATAAAACAAAAGCATTCACAACTGTTTAAAAAAGTGAGATGCTAGAATAATACAAAGTCAAATGACAAAAAAGTTGATAAAACTAAAAGTAGCTTCAAGAAGCAATAAGATATGTTGATAAAACTGCAGAAATCAGACAATGAAATGGACTGGCAGAATATGACAGTTTTCAAGAAGAATGGATATAAAAAAGTCAGAAGTTAGGGTACACAAAGAAAACCTAAACGTTTCTGCCATACCAGAGAAACTGAAAGGAATAGACTGTATATTTTTTTATAAAATTACGTATAAGCAACTGGACTGGTGGTTCACAGCAGAATTTATTAACTGAGAGGGCATACTGTGTTTATGTTCTAATCTGGTCCTGACAAAGCAGCAAAAACCTATATTAGTAAAGTAACAATCATACCATCAGAAAGAGCAGCTATTGACAAAACAGTGGCACCAGGAAAAAGTATTAAAAATTCCAGACACCAGAATGTTAATATAAATGTGTTCAGAATATTTTTGACCTGGAGGATCAAATACATTTCTGGATGCAGTGGCTACGGAGGAAATAAAAAAAACAGCCAACAAAGAGATAGCCAAGCAAGCTAAAGGGGACACTGCTTTTCATTCTTTGGACGAAGCCCACAGGCAGAATTTGCCAGCGAAACTCTATTCATTGTTCCAAAGGGAAAATGCCTGAGCAACAGAAAAAGCCCAGGAGCTGCCAAAGAGTATCAGACAGTACCTTGGACTTGAACCAGAGATCAGTGTTGGGAATAGCAGCAGCCTGCATTTAAAGTGGAACCTGTGTGTTGAGAGACAGCCTTACAAGACTATCTGCAAATATATAGAGCAGAGTATATTTTTCTGTATTATTCTGTATTATAGAGCTAAATTGTTGCTTAGATATCTGTTGTCTTACTGTTTTGCAAATATACAGAGATCAGTATATATTTTTTTGGTTTTATAATTTGCACTCTGATTCCTCACATCTCTGTTGAAACTTTTCCCCAACCCCCTCCCTGTTCATGGTTGTAGTTTAAATTTGGTGGCTTTTGCAGTGCCTGCCCCACTGTAGATTTGATCTAGGACACTCCCCCAAGTCCCATCTCTTTACCGCATTCTACCCAATAAACCCTTTCTGCACTTGCTTTTAGTCCTTTTTAATTTAATTACATTTTTTCAAACTGTGTGGACTAATATTGCTACATACTCAAGTGTGCCAGCTTGCACTGCATGTGAATTGTTTTTACCACTGTTTTTGCTACTTTTCTGAAAAAAAAAATTGTAAGCCTGTTTCCAACCTTTCCTGTAATTAGTGTTCCAGATACAGATTTGCTGTATCCAGGACTATTTGTAAGCTTCTGAGCCCCCCAAGCCTTTCTGTGTTGGAGGGAAGCCTTCTAGCTTATCAGTGGGAGTGGTAAACACTAGGTAACCTGTCTACCACATAAGGAGTGGTTCTGGCCCAGAATTTGTAGTTATTAGCCGTTTGGGCAGTCTTCCATCTCTCTCAACTTTCTGATTTGAAGGCCCACATTTGCACTTGTTTCTGTCTGTAACTCCTAGGCCCATCTCATTTGCTCACTCAAAAAAAAAAAATATCTGCTTTTACTGTATTTGTGTTTCTTCCTACTTTATTTTGCTTTTGCATCATCGTAAAAGTACTCAATTGTATTTATTACTGCTTGGTGCAACTCATTCTAAGCCTTTTAGTTTAAGCACTTGGGCTTCAGACCAGTTGTTTTACATTAAGAAGGTTTGTGGTCTGCACTGCAGTGGCAGAACAGGTAGCTTACATCCTTCTAAGTTGGGAACTGCTGATTGAGGGCTCAGTGTCTGTTATTCTAAAAGTGTATTAGTTCTGGTTTAAGCACTTGGGCTTCAGGCCAGTTATTTTACATTAAAAGGGTTCGTGGTCTGCACTCTTGTGGGAGGAGAGGCTGGACTCTGCCCTTCTGAACTGGGAATTTCTGGTTAAAGGCTTATAGTACCTGCATATTTGAACTGCTTCTTACTGAAATTGGTACACCTTGTTTGCTGTAGCATAGACTAGATCCAGGCCTGCTGAATCTAGCTTTGTTTGTATAACTTAAGCACTAATCCAGGCATTCTTTAAAAGTATTCAAATTGTATTTATTACTGCTTGGTAGTAACTTGATTAAAGTGTAGCTATCATTCTAAGTCTTTTGGATTAAGCACTTGGGCTTCAGACCAGTTGTTTTACATTAGGAAGGTTTGTGGCCTGCACTGTGGTGGCAGGACAGGTAGCTTACATCCTTCTAAGTTGGGAACTGCTGAATGAGGGCTCAGTGTCTGTTATTCTAAAAGTGTATTAATTCTGGTTTAAGCACTTGGGCTTCAGGCCAGTTATTTTACATTAAAAGGGTTCGTGGTCTGCACTCTTGTGGGAGGAGAGGCTGGACTCTGCCCTTCTGAGCTGGGAATTTTCTGGTTAAAGGCTTATAGTGCCTGCATATTGGAACTGTTTCTTACTGAAATTGATACACCTCGTCTGCTGTAGCAAAGACTAGATCCAGGCCTGCTGAATCTAGCTTTGTTTGTATGCTTGTTGTTTGTTTGCTTGTTATTTCCCTGAAACGCTAATTCCACCTAAAACGCGGCTTTTCAGCACTTCTGTGGATCCCTAGTGATATCTGCATTGCTTACTGTACTTATTTCCTTGTTTCACTTGAAAGAAAGTTACTGTTTGTCATTTTTGCATTTAAGTTACCTGGCACTTGCTCACTTAATTATATAAGTCAGCACTAAAAAATTAAAAGCACTACACCCTCACAAACTCCCCTTGAGTACCTTGTTCCCCATTGGCTCTTTTTTCAATTATAAAGGAATTCCCAATACTATTCTAGCATGTCCAAAGGTCAGTTGTCAATCTCCTCTCTGGTCCAGCTGGTGAATCTGGGAATCTTTAGGCAATGTTACAGCTGCCTCATGTACACAGACAACCCTCTCCTCCTCCCAACAAATTCCAACACATGTGAGAGATGCAACCATATAGCCATACTGGAGGCTAAGCTCTCTCAACTCAGTAATGGCGAAACCAGTCAGGAGGAGAAGGAAACCACACTCACTACAATTCCAGTCTCACATAGATCTACCATGACAGCAAACCAAACACATAAACCCACAAAAACATACTCGGAGGCTCTAAATAAAAATCTGCCTAAGCAGCAGAGACCTCCAAAGCAGACACCCAAGCAACCGCTACCCCAAAACAAAACACGTGCAACACATAGCTCACAAAGCCAGTGTGCCGAACAGTCACAGCCCTCAAGGCTAACCAACACACCGGATACACTTGTAATAGGTGACTCTATCGTCAGGCACACTGACGTCCCGCTCACCAGGCTGAACAAGGAGAAGGTCACGGTGAGCTGCCTGTCGGGTGCTAGGATCCACCACATAACACAAGCACTCAGGTCACTCCAAGGCAAGTACAAATATGACTCCATCATTGTCCATGCTGGTGTGAATGACCTGAGACGTACCTCCCTGGACTACATGAAAAGAGACAGAGGAGCTCTCTGAGCATGTAGCCCAGGCCGGTATGACCCTGACCTTGAGTAGCATCTTACCCTCACCAAGAATGATGCCACAATAGGAAGACAAGATGATCAATTTCAACAATTGGCTTAAGTATTGGTGTCATTCGAAGGGAATCCAATGCCTGTCAGCCTGAGATGACATGCTCGACAAGCCACGATGCTTCGCTAGGGACGGCTTGCACCTGTCACCCCTGGGCTTTCGGATATTGGCAAAGGCTCTTGCTACCCCATAGTGCCTTTTTTAGGCAAGGCTCAAAAGACAAACCCACCTCCATAGGTATCACAAGGGATAAGAAACAGAGTAATGCTACTCAACGCCAGAAGTCTAAACCTCAAGATGCACACACTCAAAACTCTCCTTAGCATGGAGAACATTGATATCTGTGCAGTAACAGAAACCAGGTTCAAGGCTCCCGAGAGCACCCCAGCACTACCAGGTTATACCTCATACCATGCTTTTCGGCCCCAAAACTTGGACCGAACCACAAAAGGAGGGGGAGTATCAATATTCGCCAAAGAAACCCACACTTCCAGGTTGGTGGCACAGCACGAAGCATCAGAGACTATCCATGTGCAACTAACAGTGGGTAAAACTGCCTTCCAGTTTATAGCCTGCTACAGACCACCCTCCCAAACCCAGGAACCCCACTCGGCCTTCCTGAAAACACTGGAAAATATGAAGGTCTCTCCAAACACCATTATATTGGGCGATTTCAACTACCCAAACATAGACTGGGAGCATTACTCTAGCTCCAACACTCTAGCCCAAAGGTTCCTAGAATTTATAAACTCAAATGCTATGGAACAACTTGTTACAACTCCCACAAGAGGGGAAAACATACCGGACCTGACCATCACCAACATGGGGACTCTATGCTCCAGACCAGAAGTGTATCCCTCACTGGTAAGATCAGACCATAAACTAATCTCACTGGATATTCACATCCCGACTCCACCCCCTGCCTTGAAAACCACAGTGAAAAACTTCTCTAAAGCAAATTTCACACTCCTCAAAACAGAGGTGGAATCCTTCAAAGCCCCCGGGCCTGTGGAAAATACGGCTCAGACCGCAGAATCCTTTATAAATGCATTCTATGAACACCTTCAGGAATGCATGGATCATGCAATCCCAAATAAAACCAAGACCCAATCCTCCAAAAGCAGACGCCCTGTCTGGTGGATCCCAGCCATAAACAAACTATACAATAGAAGGAGGAAGCTACTACATGATAGAGCAAAATCCCAAAAAGGGAAGGCATCTCTGATCAGTATTAGCAAAAAACTACGGGCACTCATAAAATTGTCCAAGGCCAGCTTAGAGAGAAAAATTGCACAGGACACGAAGGATAAATCACAAGGTTTTCTTTACTTATGTTAGGAACCTGGGTGGGAATTCCCAGATATGCTCAGAATTAGTCCAAAATGACAAAAAATACACCGAACCCACAGACATTGCCAACATCCTAGCTGACAGGTTCAGCGCAAACCCCCCCCCCACCAAAAGGGCAAATATCTATCCCAGCAGAGTGCTGCCCCCCCTGACATCTCAGATGCTCAGGTAAGAGCCGCCCTCTCCAAAGCAAAAAACACAGCATCAATGGGACCAGACGGTGTCCCGGGCTGCATCCTACATGAACTCCAAGAAGAGCTAAACCCTCAATCTCAGCCTTACTACAGGACATGTACCCAAAGAGTGGCGTACAGCAACAGTGGTCCCTCTCCACAAAGGTGGTGCCTCAACGGATCCTGGAAACTATCGCCCCATAAGCCTGACTAGCTTGGTCTGCAAAGCTATGGAAAGGATCATCATGGACCTCATAAATAAAGATATTGGGGACCTACAGACACTGGATCCTACCCAGTTCGGCTCTGTTAAGGGCAGATCCTGCCTCTTAAACCTGGTTGATTTCTTTGAAACAGTCACCAAGGCCATTGCGGAGGGGAAGGTGGTCCACACAGCCTACCTGGACCTCGCAAAAGCCTTCGATACAATACCCCACTCGGGCATTATAGATAAGCTCACCAGCTTAAATATAAACCCCTATGTCACTAGATGGGTTGCAAACTGGCTCAAGGACAGAACCCACATGGTTAGAATTGCTGGAGCCATGTCAGACTCCAAACCAGTTACAAGTGGTGTCCCACAAGGCTCAGTCCTGGGACCTCTCTTGTTCGGTATATATTTCTCGGAGGTACAGGCCAACACGGAAGGACTGTGGCTGATCAAGTTCGCAGATGACTGCAAACTGGGCGCCATAAATCGACTCTCCAGCCGACACAAGCATCCTCCAAAAGGGCCTCATAGAAACAGACAACTGGTGCCAGAGCCATGGCCTCAAGCTAAACGTCAAAAAGTGTATAATCATCTCCTTTGGCAAAAACAAAGTGCCCACAAATTACCACATAAGTGGTAATCCATTAAGTACAGAAGAAGTAATTAGGGACCTGGGGACCCAAGTTGATAGCAATCTCTCATTTGACAACCACGTGGCCAAAGTGGTTAGAAAAACATTTTATATAGCCCACCTAATCATGAAGGAATTCACATCTAGATCAGGGGAGGTCATTGTGCCTCTTTACTCATCCCTCATCAGGCTCATAATGGAGTACAATGCCCCTTTTGGGATGTACCTTACCAGACACCTGCAGCAACTGGTAAGACCCCAAAAGTACCTCACCAAGAGGATCAAAGGGCTCATACAGATGTCATATGCTGCCCGGTTAAAGAAACTCCAACTCTACTCAGTGGCATACCACCTGCTCAGAGGCGATCTGTGCCTGACGTATAAAGACATGTCCAACCCGGAATTAATGGGCATACTGCACCTCAGAAAATCCAAATCCAATTGAGCTACATGCTCGAGAGACTTGAACCTCAGCACTGAAATAAATAGGACATGCTGGAGGGACAGATTCATAACCCAGAAGCTCCCTTCACTCTGGAATAAAATCCCAGTCCAAGTTAGGCAGAGTCACTCATTGACTCTCTTCAAGAGGAATCTTGATGAGTGGATGGGAGGTTGTAGGTTCACCCCGGGTATCACTTCTGTGTCACTGTTAGACTGAGACAGAGGCACAGTATGCTAACCTCGAAAAAGGGCATAGCAAAATTAATTTAAAATGGGTGGCGAAAGCCAAACACACTCTGGCTAGGCTTATAAATGCCCTAGGGCAGATAGCCTAGTATGAACCTATGAGACAGATGATCAGAAAGATGACCTAGCAATGATGTGAAATTAGTGAATAAATTGAGAGCTGCAAAGCATAATTCTGGTTAAATTTAATTAGGCATGTAAACTGCAGCTCTGAAAGAAGTGGCTGGGAGTTTGCTGACTGTGTTAAACTGCTGGGAGGATTCTAGAGCCTACATTACACTTTGTGTCATTAAATGTTTAAAAGAGCAATGAAAGGAGCAAAAAAGTAAACGTAAGTAAAAAAAATGTTCGTATTATGATGTAAATAGCATTCTATATTGTATGGCAGTGCTGGATAAAATGCAGAGGTAATTTACATATGAGGCGAGGAAAAATTGTTAGTGACTGCTGTTTAAGTTAGTGTTAGGAAGTACTTTTTTAACCGTAATAATGTAAGAAAAGCTGGAAAGAAGCAAGTTAAAGTTAACATACTGTTGTGAAAATTTGCTGTTGGGGAATGTAAAAGTGTACCAATCATATTATGTGTGTATTAAAAATAATTCCCTGTGTTTTGTAGAGGTGGATGGCTAGATTAATGCTAATGCTGTTTAGGCTACAGACAATGGACTTTTTAAGCAAACAGCTTGAAAAATAACAGAAATGATGAAAAGCATAAAAATGGTACTACTTTCTTGCATTTGTAAAGTTATCAGTCATTAGCACCTGTTTTTGTTGTTTTTAGCTAAAGGGTAAGCAGGCGCAAGCAATTATGACAGGTCTGACTAGTGTGTTCTGACTGAAATTTACAAGGGTTCTTTCTTGCGTTTACAAAGTTATGAGCCATTTGTTTCGGTTTTTTTTTTCCTTTAGCAAATGCTTTCATTTGGATACATGGTCTGAAGTTGCAACCAATTACTCAGGAAAGGTCTGAAGGGCGTTTTTGAAGTCAAATGTACAAGGAACTATATAATTAACTTTTAAGAGAGGGTATTGGCATGCAGTATGGCAAAATACAGTTTTAAACTGTGGGAAGTGAAAAGTTATGCAAGTATTTGCCATCCCATTAGTTCAGTATATTACAGTATAAACAATGCACAACTTTATTTAAGGGTAGCCAGTGGATATTTTCTTAAAGCTAAAAATTAAAGTTTAGTGAGAACACAAAAACTGTTTTGCTCATCTGGAAATGAAAGAGAGAGAAAAAGGAAAGACCACAATCTCTGCAGGAGGAAACATAGGCTCTAACATGCACATTCAAAATGATTGACCCTAAATTAAGAATAATTAATGACAGTAAGTGGAACTGTTAATTTGGGGTAACTGCCCCTATATGGAAGTGTAAATTTGCTTTTAGAAAATGTATATAGTTTCATCATCGGTATTAATATTTATCTAGATCTTTCAATTTTAAACATGACAGTTTTTTTTGTGTGTAATGTTCAATGTTCTCAAATAAGCAGCCTGTAATACCCTACTACAAACAACTTTTGCTACAGAAAGAAAATCAAAAAATGAAAGGAATTTCTGGCCCTTCCAGCTTATTGTAACAACTTTTCTTGCAATTGCAAGAAGTAACCAAAGAAGGTGTATTTGTGTTTTGAGAATTGAGTATGGTATTAGTGCATTATTTCATTCATATGTATTGTACATTCCATAGTTATTTTAAAATTCAATAAAAACATTTTGGAAAAAAAGAAAATGTATATAGTACTGTGTGTTTAATGTGAGTTAAAAGGGGTTTGGGTTAAAATTGTATGTATTTTTTTCTTGAGTGTTTTATTGAAGCAAAAAAAGTGTGGGAAATGTGACATTGGTTCAGATGCAGGCAAGAAGCAACTACATACAAAAATCAGTCTGCCAAACATTAATGTGTGCATGAAAGATGCAAGCTAGAAGCATACCTTCAAAAGTACTGTCATGTGCAATATGTGGAAGCAACAGCTTTTTATCAGAATAATTGCTTTGTCAATATTAACATGGAATGTAAATGACCTTGCAGGTATACACAAAAAGCAAAAAAAGTACTGAAGTACATTAAGAAGTGAAGGTGCAAGTAGCAATTTTACCGCAGACTCATCTGGATAGAACGGAGCATGTTAATTTGAGAAAAGAAAGGATTTCAGGATGGACATTCAGCAGAGTATCATGGACAAAGGAAAGAGGGAGTTATAATAAGACTGATTGGAAGAAGGGCTCCAGTAGTGACAGAAGAGGGAAAAATGTAATAATGGTGGGTTTGCACTAGTACATGGATATTGACATGTGACTACATTACTCTAGTAGTGAGGACAATTACTCTGGCAGGTAACACCAAAAACTATTACAGAGTTTAGGAAAATGTAAACTTTTATGTATGTTAGAATACTTGGTACAAACGACGTGAATTTAGTCACAGGAACTCAAGACAGAATTTACATATTCTCCAAGACACAATAACTGGGCTAAATTGGGAAATGTTCGTTCTTATATAGCTCATTCAAATAGATTTCTTCATCCCACCACTGAAAGAGTATACAAGTTCTGTCATCATGCTGACTGCAGGAAAAAGGATGTTGTTTATCTTGCTTTGTGCATGAGATGCCCAGCTTTTTATGTGGGCAAAACCAATTGTATATTACGTGAAAGAGTTAGAGAGCGTCTGTAGGAATTAAACAGGGAGGATGAAAGTAATGCTTTAGCCAGACATGTTCACAACAAAAGTTTAGGACACAAGTTTTCTTTTTTAGTTTTTAGAAATTCTACAGAGAAGTCCATGGTTAGGTGACATTAGGAATTTGACAGAGAAACTTGAGACAAATTGAATTATTAGGTTACAAGCCGATAAATCCTTTGGTCTCAGTGACAAAATATCAGTCAAATTGTTTTTAGTAACTACACCTATTAACCACTAATATATTAGACATTATTACAGCAAGAAATGTTTTTTAAACCAAAATTTGAGTTTGATAGCATTACACTGCCATCTAATGGTTTACATTCTAGAAATAGTAAGATACAAACCCCTTAAGAGGTAGTTTTTATGAATGAACATATCATTTATGTTATTTAAGTGATGAATAAGTTTAGAGTAATGTTTTTATATCTTATTTTTACTGTGGTGTCCTTTGTTTAAAGTCCGTTATCCATTGTTAGCGATTAAAAGTATTTTAATTAGGTGCATCAGCTTATTGGTCTGATTTTTTTCAGATTGACCAATCATGCTTTCATTCACCACTATATTAGAATGTTCATAGGTAGTTTTCAGTGTGATCTTACTGAAGTCTGATGAAGCGTCCAGCTGAGGATGTAAAAGCACTTACTTGTTTTTATTTATTTCAATAAATTATTTGCACCTTTGCCATGTTTGTTACCTTCCCAACTCCTCACTCCTGTCAAGAGATGTACACGGATGCCTCAATCCTAGGTTGGGGAGCTGCTATGGACAGCTTGAAGATGCAAGGCACCTGGACAGGCACCTTCAAGAGAGCACATCAACATCAGGGAGATGAGAGCCATCATCATTGCTCTGAGGCTTTCCAACACATTCTGATGCAAAACCTCCTGAAGTTGTTCACAGACAACACTACAATTCTCTGGTATGTGAACAAACAGGGGGGAACAAAATCTTACTTGCTATGCAGACTTGCTCTCCAGGCCTGGGAGTTGATGGCCCAGCATGCAGTCACCCTACATGTGGTCTATATTCCTTCAGCTCAGAACACTCAGGCAGACACATTGAGCAGGTTCATGTCACAATCCCACTAATGGATGCTCCACATGGATGTGTTCCTAGACATAGCCCACAAGTGGGGGTGCACCACAAATAGATCTGTTTGTCTCCCCTCTGAACAGACAACTTTCACAATTTTGTACCACAGCGTTCAGCCCCCAAGCGAGGGCAACGGATGCCTTCTCTATCTCATGGAAGGGGATGTTTCTCTATGCATCCCTTTTCCCACTCTTACAAAAAGTCCTGCTGAAAATTCAGCAGGACAAGCCAAAAATCTTGTTGGCGACTCCCTTTGGCCAAGATAGCATTGGTTCCCCCCTCCTTTTCCATTTAGCTGGGGCAATCACCACAAGTTACCTGACAGAATGGACCTTCTCACACAGCACAAGGGATCCCTAATCCAGCTCCACTTGAAAGCTCTGAACATAATCCTGTGGACGATAGCGGTTTGATCCCTTTCAGACACCTTTACACTGAGGACGTGCTTACTATCCTGTAGGAGGCCAAGAAACCCAATACTAGATCTTATTTGTCCAAATGGAGAAGATTCTCTATTTGGTGTCTTCAAAGATGGCAAGACCCATTTTAAAAGGAGAGGTCCGTTTAGTGCTGTCCTACCTGTGTGAACTGTTGCAAGCAGGGCTGGCATATTCTTCAGTTAAGGCCCACAAATCTACCATTTCGGCTCGTCTGCCTCTTGACCCTCATCTTGCTTCATGGCTTCCAGTGAAATTATTCCTAAAGGGAGTACTGCATTTCAGGCCCCCCCAGGAAGCCAGTTCCACTGCCCTGGGACCTGAACTACATCTTAGAGAAGCTCATTGTGGCTCCTTTTGATCCAGCAGGCAGCAGCTACAGCGTCTCTGAAATATTGCACTTGGAAAACTGAGCTTTTGGTAGCCCTGACATTAGCCAAAAGTGTGTCAGAGCTCCAGGCCCTTATGGCCAGCCCACCTTTTCTAATCTTCCAGAAGGATAGAGTGACACTAAGGACCAATCCATTCTTCATACCTAAGGTGGTAAATGAGCTGTCCCCAAACGAATTAATTCACCTCTCCACTTTTTTCCACATCCCCATAATTATATAGTGAGAAAGTCCTGCATTCCCTCAATGTTACCAGACAACTAAGATTCCACCTTGACAAGACCAAGTCCCTTAGGAGATCAGAGCAATTGTTTGTCTGCTTTCACCCCAGGGCTCTGGGTAAAGTGGTAACAAAACAAAGTATTTCTGCCTGGATTTCCAGGGCCATTTCCTTTTGTTACTCCTACCATGGCAAACATTTAAATTAAAAAGAAGTGCCCACTCCACTAGAGCCATGGCCTCATCTGTGGTCTTCTTCAAAGGGCTGGACATCCAACATCCAATCCACTCCAGAGGCAGCTACCTGGACATCTGTCCATACCATCACCAAACACTAGAAACTGGACCAAATTTCTAGATCTACAGCAGGTTTTGTTAGGATAATCCTGCATGAATTCTTGGAAAACAGTTCCATACCACCCTCCTCTTCTTCTCTTTGAGCTTTGGCACTCACCCAAAGTGAAGGATACTGCAACAGGGGAATAGAACATAACAGAATAGTTGTGTAAAATTTTACCATAACCACAGATGTCCTTCTCTTCTATGTTGCAGTATTCTATCCCCCCCTACCCCCCCCCCGATGAAACAGAACTTGTGCAGCTATCCTGGGACTGGGGTTCAACTGGGACATTTAGTTCTGAGGAACGAAACATGCAGACGTCACTTTTATGGCCGACGCACCACACAGCAAACGTCAGATGTCCCACATACCTCAAAGTGACTAAAGCTTTTGTATACTGTCCGGACGTACGGGTTGCTAAGCAGAGGATAATCCGAAAGTGATGAATACTGCAACATGGAAGAGAAGGACATCTATGGTTATGGTAAGATTTTACACCGCTATTCTTTTCTATTGTTATTGTCAAGCAGTGCACATATTGTTCTTTAACAATTTTCATTTACTACAACATTACAAGTGTCACTCAATTCCTGCTTCCCCTTTAACCAGACTCCTTCACGTGAACATTATTCTGCATATGTCTTTCCACAAATTCCATTTATTTGTATGAAATTTGTTCCTTCCCTATACTAATGATCCCATCACCAGTTACTTTCTCTCCTTTGAACATTTAGCACTTCATTTCATGAATACTACAACATGGGAATAGAAGAACATGCGTTATGTTTTTTTTTTCTATTAATGTTTGTATACCCATGTTAAAACTGAAATGTGATGACTTAATAAAGATGTTTAAAAATGGAAGGCAGGATTTAGCCCAGCTAAAAACATAGAAGAGAAGGACATCTGTGGTTATGGTAACATTTTACACAAACTATTCTATGTCCTTCTATTCCCATGTTGCAGTATTCATCACCTTTGGGTGAGTGGGCC